>NC_084622.1:27381043-27681043 GCF_033978795.1 Nerophis ophidion
ATATATATATATATATATATATATATATATATATATATGTATACATATATATATATATATATATATATATATATATATATATATATGTATACATATATATATATATATATATATATATATATATATATATATATATATATATATATATATATATATATATATATATGTATATATATGTATATATATATATATATATATGTATATATATATATATATATATATATGTATATATGTATATATATGTATATATATATATATATATATATATGTATATATATATATATATATATATATATGTATATATATATATATATGTATATATATATATATATATATATGTATATATATATATATATATATGTATATATATATATATATATATATGTATATATATATATATATATATGTATATGTATATATATATATATATATATATATATATATATATATATATATATATATATATATATATATATATATATATATATATATATATATATATATATGTATACATATATATATATATATATATATATATATATATATATATATATATATATATATATGTATACATATATATATATATATATATATATATATATATGTATGTATATATATATATATATATATATATATATATGTATGTATATGTGTGTGTGTGTATAGGGGTGCAACGGTACGGGGGGTTCGGTTCGGAGGTGTACCGAACGAGTTTCCACACGGACATATTAGGTAGCATACCGCATGTTGTGTAAACAATGCAGAGCGAAGCACAACACACGGCATGCTAGCAGCGACCGAGCTAGGACAACATGTAAAAGCCAGATCTGGAAGACCCTCCTGCCTCGTTAAGATCTCCCGTTTGGGAACACTTTGGCTGCGCGGTGCGATACAACAATGGAGGATGGAGGTTTGCCGACTTTGTTGAGCAGCAGTAGAGTGTGCTTCTGCCAACACGTCAAACATGCTAACCCCTTTGAAGCGTCACCACCGCATTCAAGCAGACTCTCCTCTGCGAGTCAGGCAGGGCTGAAGCAATAACAAATGTTTTTATAGCAGCAGATTTAAGACCATCCATCCATCTTCTACTGCTTGTGCCGTCCGGGGTCACGGGGGTTGCTGTATTGCATTAAAAACTAGATTTTGACCCACTTCTATGGTGGAAGAACAATAACACCATATATCCTCTTACTGCCAAGTTAGCCATGGGGGGGGGGGGGTAAAGAAAAGTTAATCCAAGGCTAAGTTGACTTGAAACTTTTTAATGTTGCACTTTTTATATGTAGAAGAAAAGTTTTGTCATTTTATTTCATCTGAGTAAAAACTTGAGGCAGTTTAATGTTGATTAACGTGGACCACGTTAACGCCCCAATAAGTTGAAAAATGTATTGGGGTGTTAAAATTTAGTGGTCATTTGTATGGAATATGTACTGTACTGTGCAATCTACTAATAAAAGTCTCAAATCAGTCAATCAAAAAAAGGACTGTATATGTTGAAAGGTTTTATTATGAAACCATTCTGAGCCTTATCTTATTTAGTTTTTATTTTATACATGTTGACCACATAAACCCTAGCAATGGACCCTGTGTGTATATGTATGTTATGCCATTGTTTACAAATTTGGTAAATAAATAACCAAAAAATGTATATTTTGTTTTTTTCTCACTGTACCGAAAATGAACCAAACCGTGACCTCTAAACCGAGGTACGTACCGTAACGAACTTTTTGTGTACCGTTACACCCCTAATAAATATATATATATATATTTGTATATTTGTATATATATATATTATATATACATATATTTATATATATATATACAAACCCTGTTTCCATATGAGTTGGGAAATTGTGTTAGATGTAAATATAAACAGAATACAAAGATTTGCAAATCATTTTCAACCCATATTCAGTTGAATATGCTACAAAAACAACATATTTGATGTTCAAACTGATAAACAATTTTTTTTTTGCAAATAATTATTAACTTTAGAATTTGATGCCAGCAACACGTGACAAAGAAGTTGGGAAAGGTAGCAATAAATACTGATAAAGTTGAGAAATGCTCATCAAACACTTATTTGGAACATGCCACAGGTGTGCAGGCTAATTAGGAACAGGCGGGTGCCATTAATGGGTATAAAAGCAGCTTCCATGAAATGCTAAGTAATTCACAAACAAGGATGGGGCCAGGGTCACCAATTTGTAAGCAAATTGTCGAACAGTTTTAGAACGACATTTCTCAACAAGCTATTGCAAGGAATTTAGGGATTTTACCATCTACAGTCCGTAAAATCATCAAAAGGTTCAGAGAATCTGGAAAAGTCACTGCACGTAAGCGATGATATTACAGACCTTTGATCCCTCAGGCGGTACTAAATCAAAAACCAACATCAGTGTTTAAAGGATATCACCACATGGGCTCAGGAACACTTCATAAAACCACTGTCAGTAACTACAGTTGGTTGCTACATCTGTAAGTACAAGTTAAAACTCTGCTATGCAAAGCAAAACCCATTTATCAACAACTCCAAGGAACGCCGCTGGCTTCGCTGGGCCCGAGCTCATCTAAGATGGACTGATGCAAAGTGGAAAAGTGTTCTGTGGTCTGAAGAGTCCACATTTCAAATAATATTTGGAAACTGTGGACGTCGTGTCCTCCAGAACAAAGAGGAAAAGAACCATCCGGATTGTTCTAGACGCAAAATTCAAAAGCCAGTATCTCTGATGGTATGGGGGTGTATTAGCACCCAAGGCATGGCTAACCTACAAATCTGTGAAGGCACCATTAATGCTAATAGGTACATAAAGGTTTTGGAGCAACATATGTTGCCATCCAAGCAGCGCTATTGTGGATGCTCCTGCTTATTTCAGCAAGACAATGCCAAGCCACATGTTACAACAGCGTGGCTTCGTAAAAAAAGAGTGCGGGTACTTTCCTGGCCCGCCTGCAGTCCAGACCTGTCTCCCATGGAAAATGTGTGGCGCGTAAAATACGACAGCGGAAACTCCGAACTGTTAAATGACTAAAGCTCTACATAAAACAAGAATGAGAAAGAATTCCACTTTCAAAGCTTCAACAATTAGTTTCCTCAGTTCCCAAACGTTTATTGAGTGTTGTTAAAAAAAAGGTGATGTAACACAGTGGTGAACATGCCCTTTCCCAACTACTTTGGCATGTGTTGCAGCCATGAAATTCTAAGTTGATTATTATTTGCAAAAAAAAATGTAAGTTTATGAGTTTGAACATCAAATATTTCCACGGGAGGTAAAACCTGTTAGAATTGTGTCACTGTTTATCATAAGATTGGTAATAAAAGTTAAAAATAGTGTCAGCCTTTGTGATTTCTTCTAGAGGCCACAATATATTACTTTGAATTGTTTTCAAGTAAAAAAAAATCCCTTATTTTGAAGGTGTGGCAATAAAAAATGCCTTGGCAGCGCCCCACATTCAATTACATTAAGGGCAAACCCTATGTTTGTTTATGACTTGGAATGCATTTAAAACATTTAAAACATATTCATTAATGTCTTTATATCAGGTTTGTGGAATGTCTCAAATGTTTGCATATTTCCAGTTTGTCTGATCTGATACTATGGTCAGAGTGCAGAAGTGTTACTCTAGTGATGTCGATGTACGGAAATTACCAAAGACGTTTGTTGCGGAATATTCAAAATGGTTGACTGAATCTTAGCATTTTGTGATGTTAAGTTGGTATTTTTACATACTTTACAAATTGTAAATACAATTGGATATTGTTTAATGGATACAATGAAACACAATTAAGCATATAAAGTGAACTCCTTTTTCAACTCTACTGATGAACGTTGGTGCCCAGCCACTATTAGGGTCTCTCCAGAGATTCTCAATTGGGTTTAGGTCAGGGCTCTGGTTGGACCAGTCAAGAATGGTCACAGAGATGTTCCGAAGCCACTCTTTTGTTATTTTAGCTGTGTGTTTAGGGTCGTTGTCTTGTTGGAATGTGAACTTTCGGCCCAGTAAAAAGATCCTAAGAACTCTGGAAAAGATTTTCTTCCAGGATATCTCTGTACTTGGCCGCATTCATCTTTCCTTCAATTGCATCAAGTCGTCTTGTCCCTGCAGCTGAAAACACCACCATGTTTTACTGTTGAGATTGTATTGGGCAAGTGATGAGCAGTGCCTGGTATTCCCCACACATACTGCTTAGAATTATTGCTAAAAAGTTCAATCTTGGTGTCATCACCCTAGATAATCTTATTTCTCATAGTCTGGGACTTCTTCATGTGTTTTTTGGCAAACTCCATGCTGGCTTCATGTCTTGCACTGAGGAGAGGCTTCTATCGGGCCACTCTGCCATAAAGCCCTGGCTGGTGGAGGGCTACAGTGATAGTTGACTTTGTGGACATTTCTCCAAATTCCCTACTAAATCTCTGGAGTTCAGCCACCATGATCTTTGGGTTCGTCTTTACCTCTCTCACCAAGGTTCGTCTCCTACGATTGCTCAGTTTGGCTGGACGGCCAGGTCTAGGAAGAGTTATGGTAGTCCCAAACTTCTTCCATTCAACGATTACTGAGGCCACTGTGCTTTTAGAAACCTAGAGCGCTTCTGAAATAATTTTGTAACCTTGGCCAGATCTGAGCCTTGCCACAATTCCACATTTTTTCACAGCCCCCTGAAGTGCCTCTGCGGATCCACTGAAGATCACGGACCCCCTGTTGAAGACCTTTGTCAAAGGCAAACAAAAATTTAAAAGGATTAATGTACAAACCCTGTTTCCATATGAGTTGGGAAATTGGGTAAGATGTAAATATAAATGGAATACAATGATTTGCAAATCATTTTCAACCTATATTCAATTGAATATGCTACAAAGACAAAAATGTTGATCTTCAAACTGATAAACATTTTTTTTGTTGCAAATAATCATTAACTTTAGAATTTGATGCCAGCAACACGTGACAAAGAAGTTGGAAAATGTGGCAATAAATACTGATAAAGTTGAGAAATGCTTATCAAACACTTATTTGGAAAATCCCACTGGTGTGCAGGCTAATTGGGAACAGGTGGGTGCCATGATTGGGCATAAAAGCAGCTTCCATGAAATGCTAAGTAATTCACAAACAAGGATGGGGCGAGGGTCACCAATTTTTAAGCAAATTGTCGAACAGTTTTGGAACAACATTTCTCAACGAGGTATTGCAAGGAATTTAGGGATTTTACCATCTACAGTCTGTAAAATCCTCAAAAGGTTCAGAGAATCTGGAGAAATCACTGCACGTAAGCGATGATATTACAGACCTTTGATCCCTTAGGCCAGGGGTCGGGAACCTTTTTGGCTGAGAGAGCCATACAAGCCAAATATTTTAAAAAGTATTTCCGTGAGAGCCATAAAATATATTTTTTTAACACTGAATACAACTAAATGCGTGCATTTTTATGTAAGACCAACATTTTTAGAGTATAATAAGTCTCTTATTCTTTTTAATAACATTGTTATTCTGAAGCTAACCAACAATAAATAAAATAATTCTTACCATTAATGCAACTTCTTGAACGGGTGCGGTAGAAACCGGATGAATGGATTAAATTGCATGAGAATGTTTTATATTTTGAATGTTATTTTTGACACTGTGATTACCAGCGGAATTATTCATTACTTACCGTGGGAAGCAATGTCAGCTAAGATTTATCTGAGAGCCAGATGCAGTCATCAAAAGAGCCACATCTGGCTCTAGAGCCATAGGTTCCCTACCCCTGCCTTAGGCGGTAGTGCATCAAATACCGACATCAGTGTGTAAAGGATATCACCCCATGGGCTCAGGAACCCTTCATAAAACCACTGTCAGTAACTACAGTTGGTTGCTACATCTGTAAGTACAAGTTAAAACTCTGCTATGCAAAGCAAAACCCATTTATCAACAACTCCAAGGAACGCCGCTGGCTTCGCTGGGCCCGAGCTAATCTAAGATGGACTGATGCAAATTGGAAAAGTATTCTGTGGTCTGACGAGTCCACATTTCAAATTATATTCGGAAACCGTGGACGTGGTATCCTCCGGAACAAAGAGGAAAATAACCATCCGGATTGTTACAGGCGCAAAGTTCAAAAGCCAGCATCTGGAATGGTATGGGGGTGTATTAGTGCCCAAGGCATGGGTAACTTACACATCTGTGAAGGCACCATTAATGCTGAATGGTCCATAAAGGTTTTGGAGCAACATATGTTGTCATCCAAGCAACGTTATCATGGACGCCCCAGCTTATTTCAGCAAGACAATGCCAAGCCACGTGTTACAATAGCGTGGTTTCGTAGTAAAAGAGTGTGGGTACTTTCCTGGCCCGCCTGCAGTCCAGACCTGTCTTCCATCGAAAATGTGTGGCGCATTATGAAGCGTAAAATACAACAGCGGAGACCCCGGACTGTTGAACGACTAAAGCTCTACATAAAACAAGAATGAGAAAGTATTCCACTTTCAAAGCTTCAACAATTAGTTTCCTCAGTTCCCAAACGTTTATTGAGTGTTGTTAAAAGAAAAGGTGATGTAACACAGTGGTGAACATGCCCTTTCCCAACTACTTTGGCACATGTTGCAGCCGTGAAATTCTAAGTTGATTATTATTTGCAAAAAAAAATTAAGTTTATGAGTTTGAACATCAAATATCTTGTCTTTGTAGTGCATTCAACTGAATATAGGTTGAAAGGGATTTGCAAATCATTGTATTCTGTTTATATTTACATATAACACAATTTTCCAACTCATATGGAAACAGGGTTTGTAGACAAATAACATTTTTATTCATCCAAAGTCCAATCACATTCAAATTAATATAGATTTTAAAATGATTTCACAAAGCTTCTGTAATGTGAAATATTCACAAAAGAGTGAAACTGGATGATTTCTTTGAGAATCGGCTTTGTTAAAATAAATTTGGGACACTCTTTACTTCTATTTTAATTATGTTTGAATCAGGATGCAGCTACCGATTATTTTAATATAATTTTGGCCTGTTTGTTGAATTTAATAATCAGATATGTAATAGCCACAATGCGTTTTTTGGGGAAAATAGTTGAGAAATTAATCAATGTTTATTTATAAAGCCCTAAATTGCAAGTGTCTCAAAGGGCTGCACAAGCCACAACAACATCCTTGGTTCAGATCCCACATAAGGGCAAGGAAAAACTCACAACCCAGTGGGATGTCAATGTGAATGACTAGGAGAAACCTTGGACAGGACCGCAGATGTGGGTGAACCCCCCCTCTAGGGGAGACCGGATGCAATGAACGTCGAGTGGGTCTAGCATAAGCACCCACTAGACGCTTATTGCTTATGACAATTTTTCTGCTTGTCATAACCTTCATTCAAATAAACCTTTAATACATTTAATCATTTTAATGAATGCACATTCTCAACATTGAAATTGCACTTTTAACATTTGCGCATTGATACAAAATTAAAAAAACTCTCAGCTGTTCAATGCCACAACAAATCACAGTCCCCCCATACACCACGGCTCTCTAATGCCGTGTTCCAGGCATTATAGTCGGTCGGGAATTGATCATGTTATATCAGTTACACTCATTAAAAGGATTAATTGAAGCAACAGAATATAAATCTAAGATATATTCCAATCGAACTAATCAGTTATTCATTTCAGGCTTAGTTTTGAACATACTCATACAAACAACTTTAAAAAAGCGTATTAAATTTACTCTTTCCCCCCTGTGAAACTGTTGTCTTGCTCGAGGGCTTTTTCCAGCCCATCTCGCTGGAAATAGACACAAGTGGACACTTTGTTTTTTCTCAAGAATCTGTAATTTTTGCCCTGCAACATCAAACATTAATGAAATGGGCCTCTTGACTAAATAACACCCTTTGGATTCTTTTTAACAAATGCATTGTGTTGTTGCGGTGTCGCCTGGCAGGCCTGCATTGACGAGAATGCTGAGATGGTGCAGTTTCTGGTGGAGAGCGGAAGCAACGTCAACATAGGTGACAATGAGGGCTGGAACCCCCTGCACGCTGCGGCATCCTGTGGCTTCATCCCAATCGCAAAGTGAGTGTTAGCGTCCATCATCTCTCACACACACACACACACACAGACACACACACACACACACACACACCAGCATTGCAGTAGTACGGCCTGGCTCGGTTGGTAGAGCACCTTCAGGGTTCCTGGTTTGATCCCCAGCTTTTGCCATCTTAGTCATGTCCATTGTGTCCTTGAGCAAGACACTTCACCCTTGCTCCTGATGGGTCATGGTTAGAGCCTTGCATGTCAGCTTCTGCCATCAGTGTGTGGATGGGTGAATGTGGGAATAGTGTCAAAGTGCTTTGAATACCTTGACGGTAGAAAAGTGCCATACAAGTGTAACCCATTTTACCTCAATTTACGATCTTAATTGGTTCTGGGACGGAGCTCTTAACTTGAAACACTTGTATCTCAAATCAACGTCCACCATTTAAATTAATTTAAGTAAATTTATCATGTGGCATGTAGCATGCCTTATAAAAAGAAAAGCACACTTTTAGGTAATATATATCCATCCATTTTCCACCCCTGCAGTCTAAGCAGAGACTTCCCTGTCCGCGGCCACATCTTCTAGTTCCACAGGGGTGACACAGAGGCGTTCCCAGGCCATCTGTGTCCCTCCAGCGTGTCCGAGGTCTGCCCCGAGGCCTCCTACCGGCTGGATATGCCCAAAACACCAGGGAGGCGTCCAGGAGGTCTCTCTAGTAGATGACCGAGCCTTGCAGCTGTCTCGTGTCGACGTGAAAAAGCAGCAACTCTACTCTGAGTCTCCCCTGACTAAGCTCCTCCCCCAATCTTTGAGGCTGATCCCAGACATTCTGCGGAGGAAACTAATTTCTGCCACTTGTATTTCCAACCGGTACAGTGACCGCATCGCTGCACCTAACTGTCTGTCAATCTCACTTACCATTTTCCCCTCACTCGTGAATAAGACCCCAAGATACTCCTCCACTTGAGGCAGAACGTCACTCCCAACCTGGTGGGTACAGTCCACCTATTTCCGAATGAGAATTATGGCCAGCGTCAAATTTGGAGGTGATGATCCTCATCCCAGCAGCTTCACACTCGGCTGAAAACTGCTCCAGTGAACGCTGACGGTCCCAGTCTGATGAAGCCAACAGGACCACATCGTCTGCAAATAGCAGAGATGCGATGATCTGGCCACCAAACTAGAAACCCTTTACACCATGACTCTGCCTAGAAATTCTGTTCATAGAGATAATGAACATTACTGGTGACAAAGGGAAGCGCTGGCGAAGTCCAACGTCCACTGGGAACATGCCAGTAGTAAGTCTACTGGCAGTGCGAATCAGACCACTGCTCCATTTGTACAGGGACCGAATGACCCGTAGCAATGGACCCTGCGCCCCGTACTCCTGAAGCACCCCACCACAGGACACTGCGAGGGACACGAACAACTGTCTTCTCCAAATCCACTAAAATGTAGACTGGTTGGGCAAACACCAATGTCCCCTCCACAGTACCCTAACGAGGGTTTAAAGCTGGTCCTGTTTTTCACGACCTTGACGAAAACGGCATTGTTCCTCCTGAATCCTGTGCTCGACTAATGACCGGAATAGATTTCCCCGGGAGGATGAGAAGTGTGATCCCTCTATAATTGGAACACACCCCCTGTTTCCCTTTCTTAAAAAGACGGACCACCACCCTGGTCTGCCAATCCAGAGCTGCTGCCCCAGACTTCCATGCTGTGTTAAAAGAAAAGTGTTAATTTTCTACTGCTTGTCCGTTTCAGGGTCATACAATGTACTACGAACAACCACAATAGTTTTATGAAATAATGTAAAATTAATGTAAAGCATTAATATTGAACTTCTATGGTATCTCCTTCCAGATACTCCTCTGTCAAACACTGTCAGCCGCTTTTTAATATTACCATGAATAAATACCCACTGTTGAGGGTTTTTTTTTTAACATTCTTGATTGTTGTAGGATTTATTCTGCTTCAGTATGATGCAGACTGGCAACAATGTCATGTTTTTGATTTTTGTTTTTAATTCAATGAATATCATCCACTTCTTCTCAGCACTGTCCTTCACACTCCTTTTCTTCCGTCCCATGGTGAGAAAACAGTTATGTCGATCTCTAGTTATAAGGTAATGCTAGAGACCAAGACTAGATGTTTTATTTGAATCTTACGGTTAGGTTACGTTATGTTACTTTATTAGTACTCGAAAGTAAATTTGTTTTGGAGCCAGCAAAATCAGAACATCCATAAAACAAACTGGAAAAGGTAAAATCTTAGACATGCAATACAAAGACCTACCACACCACGAGCAATACAAACATTTGGTAAGATTCTAAATTGTAAACATACTCAAATTTCCCCATTAGAATGATAATATATAAAATCACTATACTATATCATTTGGGACAAACCACAATCAAATGCTATTAATAAAATATGGGCAAAAAAGGACTACAACTTGTTTAGTTCTTTTATGGCAGCTGGGACATTTGCTATGCCAACTTACTCAATTTTCTGTCTGCAACTTAAAGCATGACATATAACCGAGAGACAGCTCTTATCTCAAAACACTCTAATGTTGGGGCACTCTTAAGATGAGGTCCCACTCTACTTCTATATGTTTTGGACTATAGGACTTCCTTGCAACTTTACTTATTGTTGACTGTTTTGCATGTCTTTCTTTGAAGATACTTGATAGAGCACGGCGCACACGTCGGCGCTGTGAACAGCGAAGGGGACCTTCCTTTGGATGTGGCCACGGAGGACGCAATGGAGAGAATGCTCAAAAGTGAAATCAAAAAGCAAGGTGATTGTTGCTCTACGTGAGCACCATAGTGATGTGACAAGTACAGAATTGTTTCACAAGAGAAAGAGAATGAGTTGCATTCTTTGTCCCATACAGCAGTGTTGTTTGCTGACACAAACTTGTGAAATATGACAATTTGATGTTTTAAAGGGGAACATTATCACCAGACCTATGTAAGCGTCAATATATACCTTGATGGTGCAGAAAAAAGACCATATATTTTTTTAATCGATTTCCGAACTCTAAACGGTTGAATTTTGGCGAATTAAACGCCTTTCTGTTTATCGCTCTGTGGCGATGACGTCAGAACGTGACGTCACCAAGGTAAAACAGCCGCCATTTTAATTTTCAATACATTGCAAACACCGGGTCTCAGCTCTGTTATTTTCCGTTTTTTCGACTATTTTTTGGAACCTTGGAGACATCATGCCTCGTCGGTGTGTTGTGGGAGGGTGTAACAACACTAACAGGGAGGGATTCAAGTTGAACCACTGGCCCGAAGATGCGAAAGTGTCTGCCGCCAGACCCCCATTGAATGTGCTGGAGTGTCTGCACATTTTACCGGCGATGACAGACATGGCACAGAGATGTATGGATAACCTGCAGATGCATTTGCAACAATAAAGTCAACGAAATCACAAAGGTGAGTTTCGTTGATGTTGTTGACTTATGTTCTAAACAGACATATTTGGTTGTGGCGTGACTGCCAGCTAATCGATGCTAACATGCTACGCTAATTGATGCTAACATGATATTTACCGGCGATGCTAAAGCATACATGGCACAGAGATGTATGGATAACCTGCAGATGCATTTGCAACTATATAACGTTTCCTTCCACCCACATTTAATGCGAAAAAAACACTTACCAATCGAAGGATTTAAGTTGCTCTAGTGTCACAAAGTGCGGAAATCCTGATCGTTCTGTCCGCACATTTTACCGGCGATGCTAACGCAGCTATTCGGCCATGCTATGGCTATGAACAGCGTCAATAGCTATTCGCTCAATAGCTTCAGTTTCTTCTTCAATACTTTCATACTACAACCATCCGTTTCAATACATGCGTAATCTGTTGAATCGCTTAAACCGCTGAAATCCGAGTCTGAATCCAAGCTAATGTCGCTATATCTTGCTGTGGTATTCGCCATTGTTTGTTTGTATTGGCAGCACTGTATGACGTCACAGGAAAATGAACAGTGTCTTCGCAGAGAGCGAAAAAAAGGCACTTTAAAGCTTACTTAGGGATATTCCGGGACCGGTAACATTTTGAAAAAAAATTCAAAAAATAAAACAAGCTACTGGGAACTGATTTTTATTGTTTTTAACCCTTTTGAAATTATGATAATGTTCCCCTTTAATCTCAGTGTTGGTTTGACATTTAGTTTGAAAACTAATTGGGGGAAAAAGATGCCTCATTTATCATTAGTACACTATCAATTTATTTAAAATGTTTGACATTACATTAGAGATATAAATGTATGTCGTTATGACTGCATTGTGGCTTAAGCTAGAAGATGTACATGGCTGCTATTGGCATAAATAGGCTCGATTTTCAATCAGTTCAGTACATGCCAAACGAAAATTGAGTGTGCATAATTTATATGTTTACCTGCTAATGTATACAGCTGTTGACTACAGTCAGCACAACTCAAACAAGTTCAACACTCAACCAACCCACTCAAATGTAGTAATCACCAGCCAACAGTTTCCGTCATAGTTGGCTTTGTTCTGTTTTTGGCAATAGCACTCACAGCATTGGCTACCTTTGAGAAATGTACTAAAGTCCAGTGTTTATAACAAATAACAGTGCTTAGGTTTATTGGATACTGTCTGAGATGTATACATTTGGGAGTATGTTTATAATTATTGGAATCAGTTTGTAGACCAAAAGGCCAAAAGTTTTGCTCCCTCCTGTAAAAGTATGCACATTTACGGAAGATTCTGGCCCACTATTCATATTGCTCGGGTATATGAGTGTTGTACATCGCCTTTATGATCCATCCCATCCATCCATCCATTTTCTACCGCTTATTCCCTTTTGGGGTTGCAGGGGGCGCTGGCGCCTATCTCAGCTACAATCAGGCGGAAGGCGGGCTTACATCCTGGACAAGTCGCCATCTCATCGCAGGGCCAACACAGACAACATTCACACTCACATTCACACACTAGGGCCAATTTAGTGTTGCCAATCAACCTATCCCCAGGTGCATGTGTTTGGAAGTGGGAGGAAGCCGGAGTACCCGGAGGGAACCCACACATTCACGGGGAGGACATGCAAACTCCACACAGAAAGATCCAGAGCCTGGGATTGAACCCAGGACTGCAGGACCTTCGTATTGTGAGGCAGACGCACTAACCCCTCTTCCACCGTGAAGCCCCGCCTTTATGATACTGTATCTATTTGTTCCTGTTCTCTATACCAGAAGTGTCCAAATATTTTTCAGCAAGGGCCACATGCAAAATCAGTGAATGATACTTGGGCCACTCTGATCAATTTCTTACATTGAATAGGCTAAAACAATTCAATGTAGCTCATTCAACATATGCTTAAGTGCCTAAATAAAACATCGACATCTTAGCTTTGTGTTATAGGTATAACAAAAAAAAAACTTATTAGTGTAGTATCTAATCCAACCCCCATTGAGATATTTAATTTATTCTTCTTTTTATTTTTATCAATTTAATTTTACAATCTAAGATTTTTGAGGGTTTAGCACACTTGAAAATGTACCATATTTTGCTTTTCAGGTCCCAATTTTGGACCATGTGTTTTTTGTGTAATGTTCTAATCAAAGTTGTGTTTGAATTTGTGCTGGAGCCTACCTCAGCCGCATTCGGGCGGAAGGCGGTGTACACCTTGGACAAGTCGCCGCTTCATCGCAGGGCCAACACAGATAGACAGACGACATTCACACTCACATTCACACATTAGGGCCAATTTAGTGTTGCTAATCAACCTATCCCCAGGTGCATGTCTTTGGAGGTGGGTGGAAGCCGGAGTACCCGGAGGGAACCCACACAGTCACGGGGAGAACATACAAACTCCACACGGAAAGATCCAGATCCTGGGATTAAACTCAGGACTACTCAGGACCTTCGTATTGTGAGGGACATGCACTAACTCCTGTTCCACCGTGCTGCCCATATTTTTATATTATAACTATATCTATAACATCGATACTGTTGACTACTTACAAAAACTACTACTAATAAAAACTTGAGTATACCCCTAACATTTCAGTTTTGTCTTGAAATGGTGAAATTCTGATACAGCCCCAGATGTACTTACTGAAATGTCTGAGCAGTGCGTTATAGCAGCTTTAATAAAAAGACAATTATTACTTGAGGACTTTAGTTTGAATAACTTCCTCGCAAAAAAAGAGCTGTCAAATTATAAGATAAAAAGTCTACATTTTAGAAAAAAACTAGTCAAATTAACTAGCTGCATGGAGAGATCATTGAACTCGATAAGACATCCTAAATTAATATTTGTATATCTAGAAATTAGCAGGACATTATGTATTTTATTATGAAAAGAAGTATTATCCAACTTGCACTTGCCCTCGAGATGTTGCAAATTATTTTCTCAGTTTTAACATTTTCAAACTGGAATTGAAAAACATAACTATAATGCTAAGATTAAGATTATCGGTGACTAAAATTGAGTAAATATGTCTTAAAACATTTTAATCTTTGCAAGTGGCAAATAATTTGCAGTGTTGAATAATTTCTTTTTTTAAGTCATTGTGTGCCTTTTTAAATATATTGACCTCGCATGCTCATGTTCACTTTACAGGAATCGATGTGGACTTGGCTCGGAAGGAGGAAGAGAGGATCATGCTCCAGGACGCCATGGCGGTGCATGAAGGTGGCGGCACTCTGACGCCTCACCCGAACACCAAGGCAACAGCTCTGCACGTTGCGGCTGCCAAGGGATACATTGAAGTTCTAAAGTGAGAATCTAATTGCGCAGGTCGAAACGGCCATTTTCCTCTGAACTCCTCCGCTGTCTTTTGTCACTAGGGTGCTGTTACAATGCGCCGTGGATGTGGACAGTCGGGACATCGATGGTTGGACGCCCCTGCATGCAGGAGCTCACTGGGGGCAGAAGGAAGTGTGCACGCTGCTTGCAGACCACATGTGTGATATGACCGCCATCAACAATGTGGTGAGCTACAGACTGACCGTGTTGCCTCGCCATAATCTGTGTGACCGCATGAAGCCCTTGCTTACTGTGAATGTCCTTGTAGGGCCAAACGCCTTTAGATGTTGCAGACGAGAACCTAGTGGACGCTCTGGAGGAGCTGCAGAAGAAGCAGAATGCTGTGAGTGCCCTTGTGCCGACGACCCAACTCTTCTTCTGCCTGATTGCCTGATGTAGCGCGAGAGCCATGAATGTTCTCTGTGTTTATGTATGTTTATATTACTCCTCAGTTACGTACCGAGAAAGAGAAACAGACTCCTGTCATCGAGACCAGCCTGCAAATCGCCACAGTACCAGTTCGCACACGAAGGTGAGTGCCTCTTGTCCATTACTGGTTGTTGCCTTGCAATCGTGTGGGCATAAACTGAAACTTTGAACCTGAGTTAGGGATGGGTACTGAATTCTGTACTTTTTTTTAGGTACAGACCGTTTCTGTCGGCATTACCTCAACGTAGGAGCTTGATTGGTTCTGTGACGGAGATCTTAACTCAAAACACTAGTATCTAAAATCAGCGTCTGCTATTGAAATTCATTGAAGTGAATTGGTTCTTTTCCACACCCTATCCAAAACCGCACAAGTTTAACATGTAAAATGCCTTAAAAAAAAACAAAAAAAAACTTCTCGATAATATTGTATGAAAAATAATACAATAGAACTTCAAGGTTAATGACCTTGGAGAGTTGACTTCTATGGTATCGTCTTCCAGCTGCTTTTCTGTCAAACACACCGTCAGTAACTTCGCTGTATTTTAACTGATAAATATTTGCCCTTTCAATATTATTTTAACTTTAATGGATGACATTAGACTCATTCTGCTTTAGTATGGTACAGACTATCAGTGATACGTTCAAACTTCTTCACCAAGTTGGTGACACTTTGTCATGCTTTTGATTATTTCTTTATTTAATTCCATGAATATCATCCACTTGGTCTTCTCAGCACTGTACTTCACACGCACTATCTTCCTTCCCATAATTGGAAAACAAAGTTTTGTCAATCTAAAGTTTTAAGCTAAGTCTAGTGAGTAAAACCAGATTTTTGGGAGGCATCTCAAGGGTTTTAATGTGAATTTTGCTTTGCCAACTAATGGCGGGAAATCCAGGGATACTTGTAATTAAAATTTTTGCTTGCAACTAAAAGCATAAAAAAATACCTGAGAAACAGCTCTTATCTCAAAACATTCTAAAGTTTAGGTACCACTGCACTTAGTACAGATTAACATAAAATCAAATGGTACCAGTTTTCGATGCTTGAGTTGCCTGTGACGTCACGTCCAAGTGCAGATTTGGTACTTGCTCAATCACTTTTTAGGAAAACAAGTGTATTCTTAGTGGACTTCCTCTATGTCAGTGGTCGCCAACCTGTGCTAACAAGCCAAATACTAGAGTCTATAAACATTGCGCCAAAGTACGAATTTTGTGTTAATTTATATATACAAACGTAAACAATGACATGTGCAAAGGTAGTAATATATGATAAAACAAGACGGAAACTAAAGAAGGACTTCCCTGTTCATCCCCTCTTTATCACACAGGAAAAATCCCCCAGGTGAACAGCTAATTTTACTACTTTTGGCACTGACCTAAGCTGACTCGCGTCCCATTTGTGACCAAAGTATGAACAAATATACTACGGTACTAAGAGTATAGTGGCCAAACAGTTCGCTACTACAGCAGATATGCCGAAGTACAGCACGGGAGCCTTCTGTGGCCTGTGACTCCTTTGTCATTGGCCCTGGGCTCATTTATTTTTTTAAATCACCAGCAAAAATTGGGAAAACAGCATGACTCAGTGCCGTAGTGGTTAGAGTGTCCGCCCTGAGATCGGTAGGTTGTGAGTTCAAACCCCGGCCGAGCCATACCAAAGACTATACAAATGGGACCCGTTATCTCCCTGCTTGGCACTCAGCATCAAGGGTTGGAATTGGGGGTTAAATCACCAAAAATGATTCCCGGGCGCAGCCACTGCTGCTGCCCACTTCTCCCCTCAAATCCAAGCGTCAAATGCAGAGGAGAAATTTCACCACACCTAATGTGTGTGTGACAATCATTGGTACTTTAACTTTAACTTAATGAAACTCGTTCTTGGTGGCTTGCAATGCAGTTAATGGGAGCATTCAATTCTACCTCACTTTAAATCCCTTTAAAATGCATTCAAAAACCATCACCAATATTTAATTTACATTACGTAACCTGTATGGTAACCAAACTGTAGCGACATTGTTATTGTAAGAGCGAACAATGAGGAACTCTTTTTCTAGCGTGCTACAGTATTAGCCGTAGAAGATAACTATGGCAAGAGATAAGCTTGCTTCTACGTCATGTTTATTTCATCTGACATTTTTCCCAAAATATCTTTGTTAGAATTTAAAAAATACATTTTTGTAATGTAACATACAATCATATAATGCAGACTATACACATTTAATACGTCCCAAAATAACAAAGCAAAACACTTTGAAGAAACTAATTTAGAAAAGAAAACAACGTTAAGTGAACTTGAACCATTAATTACATGTGTGTAATAGTACCAACCTTTACTAAGTTAATGCTTAGTCAGAGTGGGTAATCTTTTAACATTATGTTTATCAAGTCATTTTCAGTGTCACAATGCACTGCTTTACTTTAAATACTTTAAGAGTATTTATCCTCCGCGCAACAAAATTGTTATACTTTTTCCAACTTTCTTGTACTCACACCATATTTTTGCGATATTAGACGGAATTTTTACTGCAAAAATTGTGATTGACAGAGTTATCCTTTTTAATGTATGCAGTTTGCAACAAAAAAGAACTGTGATGGATGGATAGTACTTTATTGATTCCTTCAGGAGAATTCCCTCAGGAAAATTTAAATTCCAGCAGCAGTGTACAGAATTGACATCGAATTTAAAAAGTAAATAATGGGGGTATAAATGGAAACAAAATAGAAAAATAATGTGATATTTTGTGATATTACATTATGTGATACTGCATCACATAACATCATTTCCTCAAAAAGATTCATCATGTCTTCTTATTCATATACTTTTTTTAAATGTTCTTGTAATCAGATCATATTTTTGGGATATTAGATTGAATTTTTATCATAGTTGTGATTGACAGTTATCCTTTTATAATGTGTGCAGTTTGCAGCAAAAAGAACTGGGATACTGCATCACGTAACATAATTTCCTCAAAAAGATTCATTATGTCTTCTTTTTTTACCATTAAAATTCCATCAAATATACCGAAAATATGGTCTGATTACAAGAGAATTTGAAAAAGTATATCAATAAAAAGACATACTGAATCTTTTTGAGGAAAATATGTTACGTGATGCAGTATCACACTTCTTCTTTGCTGCAAACTGCTCACATTAAAAAAGATAACTGGCAATCACAACTGGGTGTCGTGATCTCATTTGATTGTGCATGTACACTTACTGAAGTGGTCATGAGTGCATTTTGATGAAGACAATACTCTTTTCAATGGTAACAATTGTATAAAAAAAATAGTAATTGTTTGTTTTTATATAATTGTAAACTGTTCATCCTATTAACCTTAGAAAAATATTTAACAATCATGCGAATAAAAACTTTCCGGTTGGGTCTAACACGCTCTATTGCACAGGCATTTTGATTTGTGTAGCAGCAAGTTACTGACATTCCATATCCCATTTACATACATATTTTGTTGATAAGTTCATACCTCAAATCCACTTAGATATACTAACAGTGGGTGAGTATTACCTCTTGATCCTTTAGTTCAGGGGTGTCAAACTCAAATACAGAGTGCACCAAAATTTTAAATGGAACAAAGCTGCGGGCCAAGGTTGAACAAATTAACATTTTAATAGGGACCCAAACAAGTTTTGCATTAAATATTGAACAAGCAAGGCTTATATAACTTTAGTGACTGGCAAAATCCAGTTTCAAACAATAATAATAATAATTAAAAAATATCAATGGCATATCAAATAAAATTTAAATAAAATGTTTATGCCTTTTTTTCTATTTGCAATCTTCTGAGATAAATATACATTTTTTTCCACAGGCTACTTATAAATTTGAAAATAAAATAACAATAATGAATGAACCAAACATTCAAGCTTTGAAGTAGCAAGAGAAAATGCATGAATAAAATGTAAATTTTTGGTCAGTTTGCTGGAAGTTTCCCGGAAGAGTTAGTGCTGCAAAGGGTTCTGGGTATTAGTTCTGTTGTGTTACGGTGCAGATGTTCACCCGAAATGTGTTTGTCATTCTTGTTTGGTGTGGGTTCACAGTGTGGCGTATATTTGTAACAGTGCTAAAGTTGTTTATACGGCCACCCTCAGTGTGACCTGTATGGATGTTGACCAAGAATGCGTTGCATTCACTTGTGCGTGTGTGTGTGTGTGTGTGTGTAAAAGCCACAAATATTATGTGACACGCTGTTAGTATGGAGGAAAAGCGGACGTGACGACAGGTTGTAGAGAACGCTAAAGGGAGTGCCTTAAATACATGCCCCCAATATAGTTGTCCAGGTGGAAATCGGTAATTTTCGGGAGGGGCACTGAACTTCGGGAGTCTACCGGGAAAATTAGGAGGGTTGGCAAGTATGAGTATTAGCGGTGAATGCGGTGTTACAGCGGCACCGACGCTGTATAACACCGGCAGGCCAGCTTTAATCCTAAATTGATATTGCCTCAAGGGCCAAATTAAATTACACGGCGGGCCAGATTTGGCCCGCGGGCTAGAGTTTGACACCCATGCTTTAGTTCTTCAGAAAATGGACAAAGGCATTAATTACCCCCATTCATCAGGCATACCTGAACAATTAATTCGAATACAAGACCTGTATCAAAATATATGCGGTTCTAAATATAATTACTAATATTTGTTATTGCAGATAACCACAACGTATCCCTCTGGATGACTAGCAAGTGGATAAATGCATTATTGGAATGTATTTGTTCTATCTACCGGTAGTGGAAAAGTTGATAAACCACAAATTAAAGGGGAACTGCACTTTATTTGGAATTTTGTTTATTGTTCACAATCTTTATGAAAGACATGACGACGGATGGATTTTTTTAAATACATTCTAATTTTTAAATAAACGGAAATAAAAGTTGGCTTACAGAGAAACCAATGGAAGGTCTATTCCGCCCATAAGATCCAATAAAAAAACATCCAGAAATACTCCATTTACATTTTGTGACTTGAATATCAACCAAGTATTAGTGTTATTGTTTTTATAAGCGCTAACACAGACAAACTCTTTATAGCGGCAACATGATCACCGGTTAATGCTGCTATGTTGGTTTGTCAAGTGGTCAGCTGTTTTCTTGCTTACCTGCTCTCTGAAAGTTAATTGTAGATCCTTAATCATGCCTCTCATTTGAACAGAAGAGGGCTAAAGACATATTCTGACAAATCGGTACACTTTGAAAGCCACATTAGACTCTGAAGTGCTAAGAAAGACACAAAAAGACGCTTGGTTCCATCTCCGTTTTCTTCGCAAGGATTATGAGTTATTATTCATCTAAATGGGACTATATGAACATTTTATCAGTCAGCATCCTAATGACAGCGGACCTTATACAGTAAGTGATGTTTTATTGTGTTTGTTGTTTCTCATCAAGTCTGCAGTGAGTAGGAATCAGTGATGTTCTTAAAAAAAAAAAAGCAAACTTTGTGATGCGTTTTTTGATTCAATACACCGCGTATGCTTAAAATGATCAAAATATGCAAATATTACATGTTATTATAAATATGCCATTTACTACATTACAGACATACTTACAGCATGTATATAAAACCTCAATGGAGGCGTTTGGATGCGGTCCCCAAAGGCTCCATTGTAAGCTGACTTTTGATCAAATGTAATTAATATTTAGAATGCATTAAAAAATTCCATCCGCCGTTATGTCTTTCATAATGATTGTCAACGATAAGCAAAATAAAATTTAAGAAAGCTGCAGTTCCCCTTTAAGCAACCCTTGGGTTTTCCATTTGTGTAAAAAGTGAAAGAAGAGTCATATTTTAGTCCATGTTGAGGTTGGAAGTGTTATGAACATTTTCCAGTAAAACTTGTGTTGTGCACACCCATGATCACTTCTGCATCGTAAGAAGCCTTTAAAAAATAATTTACTACTAACTACAATATGTTTATTATTGCTGTGTTTGGCTAGCGACCAGTTTTTAGGGTGTAGCCCAATTCTCGCCCCAAATCGTGACTAATGAGGACAAGTAGTATACAAAGTGGATTGATGTGGTGGTTGTAGCTCAGTGGTGTAAAACTGCACTGCATTGTACTAATAGGCATTGCTCATATTTAAACTAATCTAAATCATGAATAATCTATAATAAAAATAAAAGTGACAAAACATGTCTGTCATTTTTGACAGAGGTGTTGGTTTGGATTTCATTAACTTAAGGTGTACTTAATGAAGTGGGCTTTTCGGAGGGATGTTTCGATAAGGGCTTTATTCTGCCGATTCTTATAACAAAGATCCATTAGTGAGATCGGCCAATGCCAACACAGATAGTGATCACATGTGTAACCTGTAAATTGTTCTATTTATTTATTGTGAGTTGTATTGTCAGTTTAACAATATCAACACCATATCTAAACCAATTCCTCAATCCCTTTTAATAAATGCAATTGTTTGTTTAAAGACCTACTGAAACCCACTACTACCGACCACGTAGTCTGATAGTTTATGTATCAATGATGAAATATTAACGTTGCAACACATGCCAATACGGCCTTTTTAATTTACTAAACTGCAATTTTAAATTTCCCGCGAAGTGTCGTGTTAAATACGTCGCGGTATGATGACGCACGCGTTTGACGTCTCGAGACGGGTTGTCGCAGACATTATTTTCCAGCCCGATCAAAGCTATAAGTAGTCTGCTTTAATCGCATAATTAAACAGTATTCTGGACATCTGTGTTGCTGAATCTTTTGCAATTTGTTCAATTAATAATGGAGAAGTCAAAGTAGAAAGATGGAGGTGGGAGCTTTTAGCCTTTAGCCACACAAACACAGTCGGTATTTCCTTGTTTAAAATTCCCGAAGGCGAAGCTTTACTATGGATCAGAGCGGTCAAGCCAACATTGATCCCGACCAAATGTCAACCAGCAGTTTTCGGTGAGAAAATTGTGGTAATAAGTTTGCTCTTACCGGCGACATCAGCGGAGCTTCCAGCAGCGTGACTTGCCTCAGAGACACTGGGTCAACACATGTACCCGTGGCCACACCCCTCCGACTTTAGGTACTATTTAATCTCACTAAAACACTAACACAATGGGCAGATAAGGGATTTTCCAGAATTATCATAGTAAATGTGTGTAATAACATCTGCAATCGCCTTTTTTTCTTCTAGTTTACTCTCAATATCCTCATCCATGAATCTTTCATCCTCGCTCAAATTAATGGGGAAATTGTTGCTTTCTCGGTCGGAATAGCTCTTGCTGCTGGAGGCTCACATTATAAACAATGTGAGGAGCCCTACAACCAGTGACGTCACGCGCACATCGTCTGCTACTTCCGGTAAAGGCAAGGCTTTTATATTAGCGACCTAAAGTTGCGAACTTTATCGTCGATGTTCTCTACTAAAAACTTTTCAGCAAAAATATGGCAATATCGCAAAATGATCAAGTATGACACCTAGAATGGACCTGCTATCCCCGTTTAAATAAGAAAATCTAATTTCAGTAGGCCTTTAAGTCAATAGTACACAATACCTAAACAAAAGCAAAAATTATTTTCTACAACTCTTTTAAAATCCTTTGGTGTTTGCCCTCCACATCCTCCTGGGTCTAGGGGAATTATTTCCTGAATTTGTCGATTTGAACAAAAACCATAAAAAAATATTTTGTGAAAATAAAAATATGGATCTAATCATGTTGGTATCGTATACTTACTCTCCACTACCAATTTATGGATGCTGACGGGCCTAGAGTTGTTGTCATATTATCCTTTCTTTACACTCATTAATTTTATTTTAATCTGTGCTTACTTTCAGCTCTGATACACTTCCAGCTACACTTCTTAAACTTTAGTAAGCTTAGTGGCTATCTTAGCTATTAGCCTGCTCCTGGCTTGCTCTTGGTATGCAACATGTTTAGCCTCGTCTTAATACTTGATAATGATTCCTAAGATACTAAGAAATCCAGTTTCTTTGCCGCAATGTAGTAAATTATATTAACCTTTGGGACAAGCTTCACACTGTGTATGGAAACAAATATTTAGCTGCTAGCTGGTCAACCAGGGGACTAAACATAAATACAGTGTCAACCAGAGGGGATCGGCATTTGTGATTGGTATTAAAAGACATTAATCGGCAACGGAAATCACATATTTCATGAAAAAAGGCTGATAGTGATCTGTTGCCGATCGATTGGCACATCCTGAGCTTTTAGTACTTTAATGTTGACAAACATCCCAGTTTCACCCTGACTTGACAATAGTTGATTGATTGCACATGAAACTGATCAGCTATCTGTATGCCACCTGTGTCTCCACCCTCTCTTTAGGACTTCTATTTCGCGCATGAGCAGTAGGGAAAAAATCTGCCTCCATGAGCGGGAGAAGCACCCACCGCCTGCCCTGCAGAACAGCCCGGCCGAGGACGAGGAAGACGAGGGCCAGACCGCACGGAGTCAGTCTCAAAGTCCGCCTAAAGCCTCAAGTAGCTCCAGCTCAGAGGAGGAGAGTGAATCAGAGAGTGATGCCGAGTCTGGTGAGTGAATCCATCTTGTGTTTATGACTTGTTGATATCTTGACATTAAAGTAGATTTGTATTACCTGGATGTTTCATGACTGCAGAGAAAGCCAAAAACCGAGAGATCATAAACAACTTGAACAACAAACGCAACACCAGCAGCCTCTTTCCTACCTCCATCCCAGCAAGCACTGCTACAAGCCAAGTTAAAAAGGTACAGTCGGGATATCTTCGCTACATCGCAAGACAACAACGATTTTATATCGTTGCTGCCCAACAGGAAGCAGGCAAGCCCCCAGTGACCGAGGCACCAGGCTCATGGAGGACATCACTGCGGAAGGCAGGCAGCTCAGTGACTCTGGGCTCAGCAGGACTGTCCGACTCCAGCTCAGACCAGAACAAGCCGACTGGTTCGAGCCTGGGGATGACCCGCTCCGCCTCGAGTCCACGTCTCAGCTCTGAAGCCGACCCTAAGGTACTTTCTCTTGTTATATTCTTATTTTACTGTTATTTTTTATTCTCAGTGTTGCTTTTTATTTGTATTCTTATTTTAATATTTTTCTATTTTGCTTCCAATTATACCTCAAATTATTTACTTTTTAAATTTGATCTCAATTCTGTACACTGCTGCTGGAATTAAATTTTCCTGAGGGAACTCTCCTGTAGGAATCAATAAAGTACTATCTATCTCTCGATATTAAACCAGACTCAGGTCAGTTGACACTACGTAAATAACACCTCTTATGTTTGAACCCTTCTTTGTCAGGAGCCAAGACTTGCTCGGGTGCCTCCCATTCCCACCAGGAGGCTTTTCAGTATTCCAGACAGCAACCCTGACAACTCCAACAGGTGGGCCTGTGCTTCCATGCTTACTGTACCTGCGACCACCCCGCTTTTGTCACCACGCTCATTGTCGCATTGTCTGTCAGTTGGCTAAGTCGTAGCTCGTCCTACACTCGCCGCTTTCAAAGCCAATCAGGGAATGACTTCACTAGCTCCCACCCGTCTTTGTCTCACAGGTCAGTCGTTGCATTTGTTTGTACTTGTTTAGCTGTGTTGCACCTCATCACATCCACGTGCCTCCGTTTAACAATATCAAACTTCTTAAAATCTCACTTGGTATCTGCAGCTCTTCCTACGGAAAGAGACTGGATGCTGCCAACGTGAACTCAGGTAGCACGGGAACATGCTCATCTGGACTCAGTCGACTTAACAGTGCCTTGGCACAGAGGTAACTCCTTTTTGTTTGGGTGCGCAAGCATTATGTGAATACATAAAATAGATAAAAATCAGCCTCTTGTCAACATAAACTGCTGTAAAAAAGCAAATAAAAAAACTCAGAAAATCTAGCCGGGAAAACTAGTATTTTTGTGGATGCATGTGTCTTCTGTATCATGTCACAATGTTCTCTGTTAGTCACCAATTAGGTTTTTACTAATATATTGGGGAGTACAATTCATTTACATTATAAATATGTAATTGCTCAATCCCACACGGGAATCCGCTTTTATTATACTGACTTGTGCACAAATGCTTCGAATTAGTTCCCTGCCACGCTCATTTTAATTCGACAGCGGGTTTTAACACCCACACACACATTACTCATCTACATGTGGAACTACAGTATCTCACAAAGGTGTGATTAGTAACTATTTAATTATATCTTAAGAGACGATACTAAATAAATTAAATTTGGATATAATGTAGATTAATCCGTGTACAAAGTGAAAAGCCATATAGATTTACTGTCTCAATCACCTTCAGCTTCATCAACTATGCACCTGTCATCTTGAAGTTGTTTTGGCTTGTTGTAATGTTGGAATACTCTCATGTAGGCCAGGTTGTGTACCTTTCACATCTGCGGTCCCGCCAAAGGTTTCTCGTTGTTCTCATTGGCTGGAGTTTTTTCTTGCTCTGATGTGTGATCTGGCTTGTGCAGCCCTTTGAGACATTTGTGATTGGGGGCTGTATAAGTAAACTTTGATTGATTGATTTAATTCAGTCTTTGCCTATAACGTGCCTAATTTAGTATCCATTTCTAATGTGTCGCATGGCATATACTCTTGGCCCTGCGATAAGGTGGCGACTTGTGTACTTGGGTGTACTCCG
Organism: Nerophis ophidion; assembly: GCF_033978795.1. NCBI lineage: Eukaryota > Metazoa > Chordata > Actinopteri > Syngnathiformes > Syngnathidae > Nerophis > Nerophis ophidion. The sequence goes on from NC_084622.1 coordinate 27,406,861, forward strand.
CCTTCCGCACGAATGCAGCTGAGATAGGCTCCAGCGACCCCCCGCGGCCCTGAGCGGGACAAGCGGTCGAAAATGGATGGCTGGATGGACATATACTCATACTCACCTACCACATACAGTATTCTGCAAAATTATTGTGCCTTCTCACCACTGCGCTCCAGTAACCGCATAATTTATTTTAATCTGTCCTTTTTAATCCATTTACTAATGCTTGTTACTCTCTGGTTATCATAGTTTCTCAGGTAAATCATATATATATATATATATATATATATATATATATATATATATATATATATATATATATATATATATATATATATATACATACATACATACATAAATAAAGCCCGGCTCCCCGGCCAAATTTTTTTAACCCAATGCAGCCGCCGAGTCAAAAAGTTTAGGGACCCCTGTGTAGATTAACTACGATCAAGTATTTGACAGGACGTCGAAAATGTGTAAATAAAGTACTTTATATAAGTAAAAAATGGGGATACATACGGTACAAAACAATCCTTTTATCTTTTTATCTGTCGTTCAATCATTCACCCGTAGGCTCGTAATGCTCAATCTCATCAACCACGATGCACCTGCTCCCGGTCTATCTTAACATCCGGTTTGCTGCAATGAATTGTGGAACATGCAGTATTTTAGTTAGCCCTTTGTTAAGATATAAAATAGAATACAACTCAATCCAGTGTCAGTGATTCTCAAATAATCAATATCAAATTCATGTATAAATCAAATCAATTCCCTTTTAACTCTTTTTAACTGTAAATAATAATAGATTAGCTTATCAGCAATTAAATCAAATTTGCAAAGTATGAATGATCATCGCATGAACAATATAATCCATAAATTACAATACCCTAATTTAGACAAAATTGGCTTTGTTGATAGTAAATCTTTACTGCTTTGAATGAATGAATGAAATAAGTTTATTTCGGTCATATAATCAACCATCCACCATTTTGTGTGATCAGTTTAACAGTACAGGTTATACATATTAACAATCGTACACATACAAACACAAAAGAAAAGAAAAATAATTAATTAAAAAGGAATAGGCTGAAGCCAAAACTTATATTTGCCTATCCTATACCTTCACTGAAAATTAGATTACCTGGAACATCAACGTTTAAAAAAAATCAATGGGATGAAAGTAAGCTTTAACAACCATACACTGACTATTCTAAAGTATATCTAAGATTATTTTATATTGTACACTGATAAACATTATTGCTGGAATGTGACAGGTGTGCTCATGTTACTGAAATACTGCCCCTTTGAATGATGGGATGTATTTCTATCTGTCTCTTGAAGACTTCCTCAAGAGCAAACCGAGAAGGATCAGTCCCCATCGCTCACGAGCACAATCCCTCCTGAATCAGAGGCAAAGCAGAGGCGCAAGTGAGTTAACGCTGCGGTTTGTGTCAAAGTGATGGCTTATTTTAGTGCTGCAATGTATCTTAGGTTGTGTTTTGTTACTGTTTTAGGTCTTACTTGACACCCGTTCGGGATGAGGAGGCAGAAGCACAGAGGAAAGCTCGCTCGCGGCACGCACGGCAGTCACGTCGTTCCACTCAGGTATATTACAGCCCAGAAGGTCAGATCATGAAGTGACGTAACCCCCAGTCGTGACATCTAAAATGGGATCTCTCGCTTTGATCGGAAGGGGGTGACGCTGACAGATTTGCAGGAGGCTGAGAAGACCATGAAGACCATGAAGCTTGACAACAAAGCGAGAGAAAAGAAGGAAGAGGATGAGAAGGAGAAGGAATCAAAGTCTAAGAAGGGAGATGAAGGGGTGAGGGTTTTGTTGAAGTTGTGGTTTTCATGTAACGTCATGTGACTTCACTTTGTTGCTGAAACTTGTGTCCGCAGGAAGTGAGCTGGAGGTCTCGGATAGCCAGCCTGCAGAAGTCCGACCTGCTGGGTCTCACGCAGCCGGCTGGCACCCCGCGGCCTCACCCCGCTGAGAGAAGAGGTATGCCTCACCACTCATCTTTTCTTAACAGCACTACTTGATGTTGTTGAAGTACTTGCTTCAAAACGACAACTGCTGGCTTCCTTCCAGTCACTGAGGCCAGCGTTGGGGAGAGCGAGACTGAGCGATGGGCCCAGGAGCGCAGGGAGAGGAGACAAGCGCGAGCTAGGAGAAAGGCTCAGAGGAGCGGGGAGGTATGCTATCCTGTAGATTTGTAGATCTGCGTAGAATAGAATAGTAAAGGATCCGCTTTGAACTGAACTCTCGCGGCTGTGTTGGAGCCACTATGGATTGAACAATAGCTGCTGTAAAGGCTTTTATTGGAAGATACTTGGTCATCTTGTTATCTGCAGCTCGATGACGATCCCAGCGGAGAGGAAGAGTTCTCAGGCAGCCGACTGGATTCACAGGTGCGCAGGTTATATTTGTGCTCTCAACGGAGACGTAACCAAAGATACTGCTCATAACTTGTCTGCTTGTCTTCTCTGTTTACAGTCAGACCTGCACTTGGGTTCCAGGTATGACTCATACTTTTGACATGTTTCCTCCTCCTGTCAGCGCTACAATAGATCTGACTTCCACTCTCCTCATCCACTTAGGTCCGGTGCACCATGTAATGAGGGAGGAGAGAGCAAAGATTTCAAAAAGGTTAGCAGGCGCCACGGGCAGGTTGTTATTCTCTATTTCGGCCTTCTTTTTGAGTCGGACCCTCTGCGCTCTTGCACTAGCTGTTTGAGGACTTGACCAGAGAAAACAGCCAGCTTCAGACTCAGCTACAGGAGACACAGAGGGTTGTCAGTAAGACGAGGCTGGACCTAGAAAAGGCCACACAGGTGACAACACACACACACACACACACACACACAAAATGGAATATCAGCTGTGACTAGCTGTGATTACTGTGACCAATATAATCACAGTTGTCAAGGTTCCATCCATCCATCCATTTTCTACCGCTTTTCCTTTTCGGTGTCGCTGGAGCCGATCGCAGCTTCATTCGGGCGAAAGTCGGTGTACACCCTGGATAAGTCGCCACCTCATCACAGGACCAACGCAGATAGACAACATTCACACTCACATTCACACACTAGGGCCAATTTAGTGTTGCCAATCAACCTATCCCCAGGTGCATGTCTTTGGAGGTGGGAGGAAGCCGGAGTACCAGGAGGGAACTCACGCAGTCACGGGGAGAACATGTAAACTCCATACAATATAATATTGTTCAAGTCCTTTTTAGGCGCAAAAATGCCTCACTCTCCAACAATGTCTTTTCCAGTATTCCTAATTATAATAGTGCCCCAATTTACAAGCTTAATTGGTTCTGTCAAGAAGCTCCTAACTCAAAACACTTATATCTAAAATTAGCTTCTCCCATCAAAATTAATTGAAATCAATTTGATTAGTGCTTGGCCCCCCCAAAAAACAGCAGTTTTAACGTGTAACTTGCTTTTTGAAAAGAAAAACAAAAAATGTATATTGTATAAAAACAATACAATAGAATGCGCTACCAACTACTACAGTAGTTTTATGAAGTAATGTAATAATAATGTACAGCAGAGGTCCCCAACCACCGGCTCGTTTGGTACCGGGCCGCAGAAGAATTTTTTAATTAATTTTTGTTTGTTTGTTTTTTATTAAATCAACATAAAAAACACAAGATACACTTAAAATTAGTGAAGATACACTTACAATTAGTGCACCAACCCAAAAAACCTCCCTTTTTCATGACAAAAAAAAATATTTAAAAAAAATCCCCCTCCGCCAAAATGGTTGGGAATACTGATGTACAGCATTTACGGTACTTTGGAGAGTGGACTTCTTTGGTATCTCTTTGGTACGCTCTCTCGCGTTTTTTATTTTTTCTTCCTTTAATTCAGTGAATATCAACTGCTTGCTTCTTCTCAGCACTGTCCTTTACACTAACTTTCTTCATTCACATGATTGGAATACATTGCTATGTCGAGCTCTAGCTTTAAGCTAGTGTTATAGTTTTTTAGGCCATAGTACAAACATGCTTGCATTAACAATGTTTTGTACTCGTTTTAAGTTGTACTGTACTGTATGGTAAAATACTCCTGTGTTTTGGTAGATACACTATTCTTCTATTGTGAAATTACTTTCTGTGACACTCATTCATTCTAGATGTTATGTTTTAAACCAGTGGTTCGCAACCTTTTTTCAGCGATGTACCCCCTGTGAAATTTTTTTTAAATTCAAGTACCCCCTAATCAGAGCAAAGCATTTTAGGTTGAAAAAAAGAGATAAAGAAATAAAATGCAGCACTATGTCGTCAGTTTCTGATTTATTTAATTGTACAACAGTGCAAAATATTGCTAATTTGTAGTGGTCTTTCTTGAACTATTTGGAAAAAAAGATATACAAATAACTAAAAACTTGTTGAAAATTAAACAAGTGATTGAATTATAAATAACGATTTCTAGACATAGAAGTAATCATCAACTTAAAGTTCCCTATTTGGGGATTGTAATAGAGATCCATCTGGATTCATGAAATTAATTCTAAACATTTATTTACAAAAAAAGAAATCTTTAACATCAATATTTATGGAACATGTCCACAAAAAGTCTAGCTGTCAAAACTAAATATTGCATTGTTGCATTTCTTTTCACAGTTTATGAACTTACATTCATATTTTGTTGAAGTATTATTCAATAAAGGATTTTTGAATTATTGCTATTTTTACAATATTTTTAAAAAAAAATCTCACGTACCCTTTGGCATACCTTCAAGTATCCCCAGGGGTACGCTTATCCCCATTTGAGAACCACTGTTTTAAACACATGCAACTTACTATGAAAACAAACATTTTGCTGTCTGAAACGGGATCCATCCTGAATATGTTGAACTGAGCTGGCAACTAAAATTTCAGCTGTTTATTTATAACCAGGTATTAGGGCTATTCAAGTGGCGGCCTGCAGTTTGGCCCGGGAATGACACTAGACGAGTTCCGTTAAAAAAACTTTGGAGAGATTAACATTGTTGCAACAGATCCCTATAAACACTATAGCGCTGTCTAGATGTCTTTTTTTTAGCATGAAGTCCTGAAAAACATCAGAGTGCTTCTGTAAGACGGAAAGAATAGACCTGTTTCCCGGGAATATACAACATTAGACTGTGGAAAAAATCTTTAGATTTTACGATTAAAAACTATCAGCTCTGTTGTCATAATTTTACCTTAAAAATTCACAACAGTTTTACATCAAAATCTACCATTGTTATTTTTACAGTAAAATTATGCAGACTGTGTTGCATTTTTTTTTTACCATAAAATCTGCGGCCACTGTTTTTACGAAGCATTACTGTAAATAGAAAAAACGGTTCCACTGTTTTTTTTAACCGGTAAACTACTGGCAGCTCAGTCACCAGTATTTTACTATAAAATCTACTGCCTTTTTTCACAATGTTGCGAAAGGAAATGTCTAGCCCTCTGGTCCTTAACTTCCCTGAAAATGTTTCCCCACCAAATAATTCCGCTAAATAGCCCTGGTGTTTGTCTCATTTCTGGTATGTTGCCACCCTTGAATGGTTAGTTTCACATTAGTATCACTAACATTACATATTTTAACCCACAATGATGTCGGATGGTAAAACATGAAAATCACAATACCTTTGCCACCATATTTTTATCTTTATTAGTCTGTTTTGTACAATAACCCTTACGACTTACCTGGAATGACTTGGGATTCCCTATGATGTTGATGATACACTATTGGCTGCCTCATAAATTAAGTTCCACACACGACTTTTGGTGATTCATGCAACGATATTGATGTGTTCCACAGAGACAGGAGCGCTTTACTGACTGTTCAGCGCTGCTGGATCTCGAAAGAAAGGTAAATCCAATGTGATTCTTAACTTTTTTGGTTTCTGTGGCTTCCCGCCGCCTCACTACAGCCACTTTCCTGCTCACTGTTAACTCTCCCTCTTAAAACCACGTCTCCTCACTTTTTTCCCCACTTCCGCTCGTCACTTTCCCCCGTCCCGTCACCCCCACCTTCCTGTTCCTCTATCACCAGGACCGAAGGATGCTGGAGCGGCGTATGGCTGAGCTTGAGGAGGAGCTGAAGGTGAGAACACTGTGGCATTGTGGCCCACTTTGCATGCTGCTGCTGCTTGATTAGCTTTGCTTTAGCGTGTAGAGTTTAGCAGAACAGTAGTGGGCATGAATATCAGTCAGTTCATCGAACATACTTTTATATTACAGATTGATGAGATAGTACATTGAAAGTGCCTAAACATTAGTTATAAAGCTATACACAAATAATAGCTTGTACAGAAAAACATTTCCCATGATGACAAGTACAAAACCCAATACCAGTAAAGTTGACACGTTGTGTAAATCGTAAATAAAAACAGAATACAATAATTTGCAAATCCCTATCAACTTATATTCAATTGAATAGACTGCAAAGACAATATATTTAATGTTTGAACTGAGAAATGTATTTTTTTTTCAAATAATCATTAACTTTGAATTTAATGGCAGCAACACATTACAAAAAAGTTGGCACAGGGGCATTTTTACCACTGTGTTACATGGCCTTTCCTTTTAACAACACTCAGTAAACGTTTGGGAACTGAGGAAACCAGTTTTTGGAGCGTTTCAGGATGAATTCTTTCCCATTCTTGCTTCAATCCAATCCAATCCACTTTATTTATATAGCACATTTAAACAAAAAAATGTTTCCAAAGTGCTGCACAAAAATATTAAAAACAACATTCAAATACTATCCTGAGCTCTACAAAAAATAAAATAAATAAAGGTAAAATAAAATAAATACATATAAAACCAATAAAAAAACAATATAAAATAAATTTGATTTAAAACTATTTTAAGAGTGAAACCAATTAAAACAGTAAATATAAATCAACATTTTTAAACATAGAGGACAACAAAGGACCACACAACTTACTTAGTGTTAAAAGCCAGAGAATAAAAATGGATCTTAAGACAAGACCCAAAACACTCCACTGTGCGAGCCGTTCGAACATGGAGGGGCAGTGTTCCAGAGCTTAGGGCCGACCACAGAGAAGGCCCTGTCTACCCTGGTTTTAAGTCTGGTCTTGGGCACCACGAGCTGGAGCAGGCTCTGGGACCTCAGAGCGCGCCCAGGAGTGTAAATTTGGATGAGGTCCGAGATATACTGAGGTGCCAGTCCATGTACAGCTTTAAAAACAAAGAGCAAGGTTTTAAAATCAATTCTAAAATGAACAGGGAGCCAGTGCAAACTCTGAAGAATTGGGGTTATATGCTGGCGTTTCCTGGCCCCTGTTAAAAGTCGTGCTGCCGCATTCTGGACTAACTGCAACCGGGAGAGAGCTTTTTGGCTAATGCCAGCATAAAGTGCATTGCAGTAGTCCAGGCGACTTTAAATAAAAGCATGCACGACTTGTTCAAAAAGGTTAAAAGATAAAAAAGGTTTTACCTTTGCTAAAGGACGAAGATGATAAAAACACGATTTTAAAACGCCATTGACTTGTTTGTCAGGTTTAAAATCGCTATCTATAGTGACGCTTGCTTGATGTACAGCTTAAGTTGTTCAACAGTCCGGGATCTCCGTTGTGGTATTCTAGGCTTCATATTGCGCCACACATTTTCATTGGGAGACAGGTCTAGACTACAGGCAGGACAGTCTAGTACCCACACTCTTTTTCTATGAAGCCATGCTGTTGTAACACATGGCTTGGCATTGTCTTGCTGAAATAGGCAGGGGCGTCCATGATAACGTTGCTTGGATGGCAACATATGTTGCTCCAATACCTGTATGTACCTTTCAGCATTAATGGTGCCTTCACAGATGTGTAAGTTACCCATGCCTTGGGCACTAATACAACCCCATACCATCACAGATGCTGGCTTTTGAACTTTGGGCCTATAACAACCCCGATAGATCATTTCCACCTTGGTACAGCGGACACAACGTCCACAGTTTCCAAAAATAATTTCAAATGTGGACTCGTCAGACCACAGAACCCTTTTACACTTTGCATCAGTCCATCTTAGATGAGCTCGGGCCCAGCTAAAGCCGGTAGCGTTTCTGGATGTTGTTGATAAATGGCTTTGGCTTTGCATAGTAGAGTTATAACTTGCACTTACAGATGTAGTGACAAACTGTAGTTACTGACAGTGGTTTTCTGAAGTGTCCCTGAGCCCATGTGGTGATATCCTTTACACACTGATGTCAGTTTTTGATGCAATACCGCCTGAGGGATCCTAGATCACGGGCATTCAATATTATGTGCAGTGATTTCTCCTGAATCTCTAAACCTTTTGATGATATTACAGACAGTAAATGGTAAAATCCCTAAATTTCTTGCAATATCTCGTTGAGAAATGTTGTTCTTAAACTATTGGACAAGTCATGACTCTCGCCCCATCCTTTTTGTGAATGACTGAGCATTTCATGGAAGCTGTTTTTATACCCAATCATGGCACCCACCTGTTCACAATTAGCCTGTTCACCTGAGGGATGTTCCAAATAAGTGTTTGATGAGCATTCCTCATCTTTGTCAGTCTTTTTTGACACTTGTGTCAGCTTTTTTGAAACATGTTGCAGGCGTCAAATTCGAAATGAGCTAATATTTGTAAAAAATAAAGTTTCTCAGTTCGAACATTAAATATCTTGTCTTTGCAGTCTATTCAATTGAATATAAGTTGAAAAAGATTTGCAAATCATTGTATTTTGTTTTTATTTACTATTTACAGAACATACCGACTTCACTGGTTTTCGGGTTTGTAATTTAAATGTTTTGACGCAATTTCTGACTGGCTATTAGCAACACACCAAGTAAAGTCGGCGACCCGCATCGTGTCCAAACCCGCCAGCTGAAAATAACTTGTTTGCAGTATCTTACTTGGGACCTCATCAGAACTGATGATGCAAATTGGAGTTTTAAGAATGATAGAATATAGAAAGTGTTTTTTTATATTTAATGAAATTAATGTTTTACCACCAGGTCCTGGTTGACCTGAGAGCAGACAACCAGCGTCTTAAAGATGAGAACGGAGCGCTGATCCGTGTCATCAGCAAACTCTCCAAGTAGGAGATGGAGCGAGACACACGAAGCAGGGACGCCTTCGTCCATCCCGCAGCACACATACCTCCAAATGCCAGAGAGCAAGAGGAGGGGGGCAGTAAAATATCCCGTGTCTACGTCACAGCTTGACTTGGATTGCGATGCCTCTCAAACAGCTGGTGTGGCTGTTGTGTGCCATGTTGTTTATAACATGAAGTGTGAAGAAGCCCACATTTACCACAGGTGTGCATCGGGGTCCAGCATGCACACCAAATACATCTTTGATGCACACGAACACACAGGACCTATTTTTGGTCTTCAATCTCCCACTTGGTATTTAATTTTTTGGAACACTTTTGCAACACACGTCGTTTTTCTCAGTGGCCGCCCTGACCTCGTGTCATCAAGCAGGAAAGCGTTTAAGATTTGTTTCCACGCGCAAGTGTTTGAACGCACCTACCTCTCCACCTATGCACCCCCTTATACTCCTATATATACATCTTATTTTTGTGACCACACATACATACACTCCATGCTTTTTATAAAATACATTTGCAAAAGACCACAGATGCAGGGTCCCGGCACTTTACTCTCCGCAAAGCAATTCAAAATATGTCAAAAGAGCCTGATCAGAATTTGAAAGCAAGTAGTGGGAGAGGTTGAAGGTGAAAGGTCATGCACAATTTTTTTTAAAGTTGATCTTCAGTCGAAGTCTATGAAGCTATGAATGTTTTTTTTTTTATCGTGGATAAAAAATAGAAATGTCATAGTTTTTCAATGTAAATTCCTCTCTTTCGAGAGAGCTTGGCTATGTATATTACTTGTGTATAAATATTAGTCTAATAATACCCTTTTTCCCAAGTTAATGTAGCCTACCTTCACTCGTTGGTTTTCTAATATATTAAATTGATGTCTTCACCCTGAATATGAGTTTGTAGTGCCTTGTTTAAATTGCTCACCACACTATTTGCATCCATGCTCCTTGTTTACAGTCTGTTTGATTGATTGAAACTTTTATTAGTAGATTGCACAGTTCAGTACATATTCCGTACAAGTGACCACTAAATGATAACACCCGAATAGGTTTTTCAACTTGTTTATGTCTGGGTCTTCTCTCCTAGTAGACTTATATCATTGAGAGGAAAGCAGGCGTGCCTTAAAAACATGCGCAATGTTGAGTGTCTGATAGACATGGCAAAGTACGGTCCGCCGGACGTTCTGTTTATATTTTTTTACCTTCAACATCAAAACTTCAGCCGCCATTATGATGTGCAGTGTTGGTTTTGAATGACCGTAAGTCTTCAACTATCAAAAGTATTTGAATGGTCAAAATCTGCGCTTTTGGGTGTTACACGAGTTATTACGGTAATCTACGTCACGGCAGCTCAGATAAGGAACAAAGCAGAGCGGGCGGGGTTTGTTCTGGAAGCACATTTTGACCTGATAATATATATCATATTGTAGGAGCCTAAATGCTGTTGAAGGTAATTTACATTTTACTGAAGGTGCTTTATGTTTACTCAGCCAAAACGGGTCTATTTACTTTATTTGCATAATGCGAAAATGTATACCGTATTTCCGTGAATTGCCGCCCGGGCGCTAATTAATTTAAAACCTCTTCTCACTCCTGCGCTTGCCAAAGGCATGCGGTAAAAGTAAGCATGCGCTAATTATTCTAAAACGTCTTCTGCTCACTCCGGCACTTACCAAAGTTATGCAGTAAACATTTGACTGTGATGTAAGCTTGGACCTTAAATCCTAGCGAATAGCTCGTAATATTCTTCCCTTTATGTGATTTCAAATTACCGGTATTGAAATCAGCCTCCCCCATTTTGAAAATGATGATAGGGGAAGTGTCACTAGTGACATCACAAGTTTGACCAGGCGGTAATACTAAGCATGCGCTAATTATTTTGAGAAGCGAGTTTGACCAGGCAGTAATTCAAGGCAGGCGCATACTATATGCCCTGCTGCAATTCAAAGAAATACAGTGTATTGAATGCTTAGAGCAGCGCTTCTCAAATGGGGGTACTTGAAGGTATGCCAAGGGGTACGTGATATTTTTTACAAAATATTCTAAAAATAACAACTCAAAAATCTTTTATAAATGTATTTATTCAATAATACTTCAAGAAAATATGAATGTAAGTTCATAAACTGCGAAAAGAAATACAACAATGCAATATTCAGTGGTGACAGCTAGAATTTTTGTGGACTTGTTCCATAAATATTGATGTTAAAGATTTCTTTTTTTGTGAAGAAAAGTTTAGAATGAAGTTCATGAATCCAGATGGACCTCTATTACAATCCCCAAAGAGGGCACTTTAAGTTGATTACTTCTATGTGTAGAAATCTTAATTTTTAATTGAATCACTTGTTTATTTTCCAACAAGTTTTTAGTTATTTGTATATACTTTTTCCAAATAGTTCAAGAAAGACCACTACAAATGAGCAATATTTTGCACTATTATACAATTTAAAAAATCAGAAACTGATGACATAGTGCTGTATTTTACTTCTTTATCTCTTTTTTTCAACCAAAAATGCTTTGCTCTGATTAGGGGGTACTTGAATTTAAAAAAATGTTCACAGGGGGTACATCACTGAAAAAAGGTTGAGAACCACTGCCTTAGAGTAATTATATAAAGCTCACTTTATTTGTAATTATTAAATTTGTCAAGAATAATTTGACGTAACTGTTTTAATTGCATATTTGGCGGAAGGATTTGTGTGGTAAGTTGGGATGGCAGAGGGGTTAAAGCGTCTGCCTCACAATACGAAGTTCCTGCAGTCCTGGGTTCAAATCCAGGCTCGGGATCTTTCTGTGTGGAGTTTGCATGTTCTCCCCGTGAATGTGTGGGTTCCCTCCGGGTACTCTGGCTACCTCCCACCTCCAAAGACATGCACCTGGGGATAGGTTGATTGGCAACACTAAATTGGCCCTAGTGTGTGAATGTGAGTGTGAATGTTGTCTATCTGTGTTGGCCCTGCGATGAGGTGGCGACTTGTTCAGGGTGTACCCTGCCTTCCGCCCGATTGTAGCTGAGATAGGCGCCAGCGCCCCCCGCGACCCCGAAAGGGAATAAGTGGTAGAAAATGGATGGATGGATGGGTGTAATGGGTAATGGCAGTCAGGTGCGGTGGAATCGAGCCACACAGTTTTTTGACCTCACTCTTACTTTTTCTAACTGTTAGTTACTCTGACAAACTAGCTTTATTTTGCAATTAATTTGTTCCCACATCGTTGTTGTGTTACGTTTATTGAAGTTGATAAGTAAACTATACAAAACAAAGGAGAACGTCTGGAGTTTTGTTTTGTTGTTGCCGCAGCCAGCGGAGCAGGAGAAAGTAGAGCGTCAAGTTAAGGCTACATTAGGAATCTACACATATTGTAGGTTTTTTTTTACCCTTTGCATTCATATTTTGCCGGGAGTTTTTATTTTTATTTTTGTTGTGTTTTGCTTGATTGTAAAAGATACTGTATTTCCTTGAACTGCCGCAGGGCATATAGTATGAGCCTGCCTTGAATTACTGCCGGGTCAAACTCGCTTCCCAAAATAATTAGCGCATGCTTAGTATTACCGCCTGGTCAAACTAAACTTGTGACTTCACGAGTGACACTTCCCCTGTCATCATTTTCAAAATGGAGGAGGCTGATTTCAATACCGGTAATTTGAAATCGCATAAAGGGAAGAAGATTAAGAACTATTCAGTAGGAATTTAGGTCCAAGTTTACATCACACTGAAATTTTTACTGCATACCTTTGGTAAGTGCCAGAGTGAGAAGAGGTTTTAAAATAATTAGCGCATGCTTACTTTTACCACATGTCTTTGGTAAGCGCAGGAGTGAGAAGAGGTTTTAAATTAATTAGCGCCCCGGCGGCAATTCAAGGAAATACAGTATACAACTATCGAGGAGCTGGTCTGTGAAGTAAAAGAGGATTGACATTCATATTCAGTGTTTTATTGCTCATAGTTAATATTGTAAATCCCACTTTCTATATTTTCACATACATTTTGGGTGTCCCATTCAGTAAAAAATTGTAAAATTCCATTCCATTTTTGTGAGGTGGTCTGTCGTAACTTTTTTTTAATTCTATCGGACGTTGTGACTTTTGGTATTGGTGTTCCTGGAAAAAAAGAGACCCGAACACATACTGTACAGCAGATTTTTATAGCTGAATGTGTATATATAATTTAAACACATACACATTGGCCCCCCAGACACATTTTTTTTCTCTCAATGTGGCCCCTCGAGTCAAAATATTTGCTGGATGACTCCACATTAAGCTGTAGTGAATGAAGATCCATCTGTTGTTGGCCTCAACTGTGAGATGGGTCGACAACAAGCGGAGTTCCTAATAAGGAAGGCCCGGGCTCGTGGAGAACTATCTGTAAATATCCTTAAGGTCTGAGAAAGGGAGGCAGGGAGGAAGAGGGAAGCGGATGGATCGCAGCCTTATATGGACAAAGCATTGCTTTTCCCAGGGTTTGTCACTCTGACCCCCTTGGGCTTGATGCCAGATGCTACACAAACAGGTCTGCGGCGCCACCAAGGGGTGAAAATCATGTAAAGCGTCGGCCTATCTCTGCATAAAACCTTACACTACAAGTACAGTATATTTCATGTGTTGGTGATTACTCCCTTTCATTATGGTTGGTTTTCAAAGCATAAACAATAGAAATACACCCAAGTTTTACAAACTCCAAAACCAGTGAAGTTGGCATGTTGTGTAAATCGTAAATAAAAACAGAATATGATTATTTGCAAATCCTTTTCAACTTATATTCAATTGAATGGACTGCAAAGACCAGATATTTAATGTTTGAACTGACAAACAATTTTATTCTGCAAATTATCTGCACAAAGCTCAAACGAAATATCGTTGACATGTATGACTTAAGTGTTATTTATGACAATGACAATAAAGGAATTGATTGATTGATCATTAACTTAGAATTTAATGGCAGCAACACACTGCAAAAAAGTTGGCACGGGGGCATTTTTACCACTGTGTTACATGGCCTTTCCTTTTAACAACACTCAGTAAATGTTTGGGAACTGAGAAGACCAATGTTTTAAGCTTTTCATGTGGAGTTTATTTTCCATTCTCGCTTGATGTACAGCTTAAGTTGTTCAACAGTCTGGGGTCTCCATTGTGGTATTTTACGCTTCATATTGCGTCACACATTTTTAATGGGAGACAAGTCTGGACTAAGGCAGGCCAGTCTAGTACCCGCACTCTTTTACTATGAAGCCACGCTGTTGTAACACGTGGCTTGGCATTGTCTTGCTGAAATAAGCAGCGGAGTTCATGATAACGTTGCTTGGATGGCAACATATGTTGCTCAAAAACCTGTATGTACCTTTCAGCATTAATGGTGCCTTCACAGATGTGTAAGTTACCCATACCTTGGGCACTAATACACCCCCATACCATCACAGATGCTGGCTTTTAGAACTTTGCGCCTAGAACAGTCAGTATGGTTATTTTCCTCTTTGTTCCGGAGGACACGACGTCCACAGTTTCCAAAAACAATTTGAAATGTGGACTCGTCAGACCACAGAACGCTTTTCCACTTTGCATCAGTCCATCGCAGATGAACTCGGGCCCAGCAAAGCCGGCGGCATTTCTGGGTGTTGTTGATAAATGGCTTTGGCTTTGCATAGTAGAGTTTCAACTTGCACTTACAGATGAAGCTACAAACTGTAGTTACTAACTGTGGTTTTCTTAAGTGTTCCTGAGCCCATGTGGTGATATCCTTTACACACTGATGTCGTTGTGTTTTTTTTTGATGCAGTACTACCTGACGGATCGAAGGTCACGGGCATTCTATGTTGGTTTTCAAGCTTGCTGGTTACGTGCAGTGATTTCTCCAGATTCTCTGAACCTTTTGATGACATTACGGACCGTAGATGGTGGTGAAATCCCTAAATTCCTTGCAATAGCTCATTCTGAAATGATCTTAAACTGTTGGACAATTTGCTCAGGCTTTTGTTCATAAAGTGGTGACCCTCGCTCCATCCTTGTTTGTGAATGACTGAGCATTTCATGGAAGCTACTTTTATACCCAATTATGGCACCCACCTGTACCCAATTAGCCTGTTCACCTGTTGGATGCTCCAAATAAGTGTTTGATGAGCATTCCACAACTTTCTC
Source organism: Nerophis ophidion (assembly GCF_033978795.1). Taxonomy (NCBI): domain Eukaryota; kingdom Metazoa; phylum Chordata; class Actinopteri; order Syngnathiformes; family Syngnathidae; genus Nerophis; species Nerophis ophidion. Next base: position 27,422,050 of record NC_084622.1, read on the forward strand.
AGTCTTTTTTGCCACTTGTGGCAGTTTTTTTTAAACATGTTGCAGACATCATATCCAAATGAGCTAGTATTTGCAAAAAAATTTAAAGTTGACCAGTTTGAACATTAAGTATCTTGTCTTTGCAGTCTATTGAATTGAATATAAATTAAAAAGGATTTGCAAATCACGGTGGTAGAGGGGTTAGTTCATCTGACTCACAAAACGAAGGTCCTGAGTAGTCCTGGGTTCAATCCCGGGCTCGGGATCTTTCTGTGTGGAGTTTGCATGTTCTCCCCGTGACTGCGTGGGTTCCCTCCGGGTACTCCGGCTTCCTCCCACCTCCAAAGACATTCACCTGGGGATAGGTTGATTGGCAACACTAAATTGGCCCTAGTGTGTGAATGTGAGTGTGAATGTTGTCTGTCTATCTGTGTTGGCGCTGCGATGAGGTGGCGACTTGTCCAGTGTGTACCCCGCCCTCCGCCTGATTGTAGCTGAGATAGGCACCAGCGCCCCCCGCGATCCCAAAGAGACAAGCAGTAGAAAATAAATGGATGGATTCTCTTTTTATTTACCATTTTCACAATGTGTCAACTTCACTGGTTTTAGGTTTTGTAGTATTTAATACATTTTTTTTCATTATATTTTACTTCTGCTCCTGTGTGTAAAAACCTGCACTGCAACAACGTAATTTCCCCAATGTAGGATTTTTTTTTTTTTTTTTTTTAAGTGTTCCCTATCCTATCCTAGGTTCAAAGCTAAATACAAAAAAAGAAGTGGTTCTAACCAGATGCTGGTGCAGCATCTTTGTTTCCTGCAGTTGTCCCTTTGCCTTTTTATGCCGTCAGACTTGTGTGTAGACAACCTGATTTAGTTTGGAAAAAATGGAAAGGTTAGGTTGTCATGGAGTAAACATTCTGACTGCAGCCTTTGCAATATTGTACCCTCTTTGATTCATTCTAAATATGTCAACTTGTGATTTTGCTAAAAGTAGACTGCCCAAACGCTATTCTAAAAGGTCACAATGTTTTGGAATTATGTGAAGTGAAGTGAAGTGAAATATATTTATATAGGGCTTTACTCTAGTGACTCAAAGCGCTTTACATAGTGAAAACCCAATATTTAAGGTACATTTAAAGCAGTGTGGGTGGCACTGGGAGCAGGTGGGTAAAGTATCTTGCCCAAGGACACAACGGCAGTGACTAGGATGGCGGAAGTAGGGATCGAACCTGGAACCCTCAAGTTACTGGCACGGCCACTCTACCAACCGAGCTATATGTGTAATGTTGATTCTGTCTTTGCTGTGTTTTTTTGTGCAAGTTTTAAAATATATGGCATTCTTTTCCTACTTTCATATACTATGCATGCTTGTGAGTGTTCTTTTTTTTTGTAATTAACTGTAAAACATACTTTTTTTATAAAATATAAAGTTACATTTGAAAAATATTAAATGGTTTAGTTACCAGTAGAATGAGCCAAAATTTACTTTTTGGAAAAATATTCCTTTTACCTCACATTTCAGAGTTTGAACAAGCATCCTGTATGACATCACACGTGTTCCATCCATCCATCCATTTTCTACCGCTTATTCCCTTTCGGGGTCGCGGGGGGTGCGTGTTTTGCCTTTTAATTTGCTTATTGTGACCAGCCTGGCCATGGTCCGTCCTAAAAAGAAGAATTTACACAGGAAGCTGTGTGGCGTAGCAACCCGTTATTTTGCGTAAAGGCAGAGGAATTTAAAATTATATTATTAGCATTGATTAATTTATTTTTACACTTCAACATTTAGGGCTTTTAAAATTTAACTTAATTTATCATTTTTCAACATCAACATTTTAAGTCTGTTTCGTTTATATTATCTCTTTAAAGCGGTTAAATGTTTTTACATTTGCGTAAAAATTCAAAAGTAAAAATATGAGAGCCTAAAGTTATTTTTGTTTTGTTTTTCATATTCACATTAACAGGGATTAGCTGCTAAATCTGGATTTTTTTCCAAGTGTCACAAAATCTGGATTTTTTTCTCAGTGTCAAAAAATATAGATTTTTTTCCAAGTGTCAAAAAGTCTGTTTTTTTCAAGTGTAACAAAATCTGGATTTTTTTTCTATACTTCAAAAAAATCTTTTTTTTTTTCTAAATGTCAAAAAATGTGGGTTTTTTTCTGTAAAATCATCGGGATTTTTTTCTAAGTGTGACAAAATCGGGATTTTTTTTTTCTGTGTCAAAAAATCTGGATTTTTTTTAAGTGTCAAAAATTCCGGATTTTTTTTTTATGTCCAAAAATTGTGATTTTTTTTTTCTGTCAAAAAAATTGTGATTCATTTCAAAGTGGAACAAAATCAGGATACTTTCCAAGTATCAAAAAGTCTTGATTTTTTTTCGAAGTGTAACAAAATCAGGATTTTTTTTTTCATGTCAAACAAAATCGAGATTTTTTCCAAGTGTCAAAAAAATCGGGATTTTTTTTGCATGTATAAAAAAACCGGGATTTTTTTCTAAGTGTCAAAAAATTTTGATTTTTTTCTGTCAAAAATTCAGGATTTATTTCTAAGTATAACCAAATCTGGATTTTTTTTCTAAGTGTCAAAAAGTAGGGGACTAGTAGGACAGTTTCAAATGTTGAAATGTTACTTAAAACCTAAGGCAGGTTTTATGATAACTATAGTTTGACCCTTGAACAGATTATCACTGTTTACATTGTAGCTATGGGAGAAAGGCTGAAAAAGTTGTCCAGCATTCTAGAACAGCATGTATAAATAAATAAAAAATAAACCTTTCATTGTAGTTTTTACATCTTAACCCTTACCTATGACTTTAAATGCCCTAAAATAGGCTCTATGCAGTTTCGTGCTTGACGTTTAACTAAAACACTATTCGTGATATATAGGAAACATTTTGTAGTGGTTATCACGTGACAATCACGTGACTACCCATAGGTACGCGCATGTCAAAGATTGATTGATTGATTGATTGAAACTTTTATTAGTAGATTGCACAATTCAGTATATATTCCGTACAATTGACCACTAAATGGTAACACCTGAATAAGTTGTTCAACTTGTTTAAGTCGGGGTCTACGTTTATCAATTCATGGTAAGAACTTTATAGCTAATTTCCAAATGTTTTTGGTTTTTTTGCCAAAAACGCTCATTTTTAAACCATTGAACGAGGCTAGCGCTTTAATGCGTCAAATATTTAAAATAAACTGTTCTTATATTTCTTGAGTCAATTAATAAAAAATATAACTGTACATCACGTTTGATGTTACCTAGTCTTAAAGGCCTACTAAATTGAGATTTTCTTATTCAAACGGGGATAGCAGGTCCATTCTATGTGTCATACTTGATCATTTCGCGATATTGCCATATTTTTGCTGAAAGTATTTAGTAGAGAACATCCATGATAAAGTTCGCAACTGGAGAAAATCCCTGCCTCTACCGGAAATCGCAGACGATGACGTCACACGTGTGGGGGTCCTCATATATTGACATTGTTTATAATGGGAGCCTCCAACAAAAAGTGCTATTCGGACCGAGAAAACGACAATTTCCCCATTAATTTGAGCGAGGATGAAAGATTTGTGTTTGATGATATTGATAGCGACGGACTAGAAAAAAAAAAAAACGCGATTGCATGTTTTTAGAGACATTTACTAGGATAATTATGGGAAATCCCTTATCTTTCTATTGTGTTGCTAGTGTTTTAGTGACTTTAACAGTACCTGATAGTCGGAAGTGACGCGCAGTGTCTCGGGGAAGTCGACGGCAGCTGTACGGGAGGCAGAAACTCAGCTGATATCCGGTAAGTGGCGACTTTTTAACCACAATTTTCTCACCGGAACCTGCTGGTTGACAAGTGGTCAGGATCCATGTCCGCTGTGATCCAGAGTAAAGTTTCCACTCCGTGAATTTTAAACAAGGAATCACCGTGTGTTTGTGTGGCTAAAGGCTAAAGCTTCCCAACTCCATTGTTCTACTTTGACTTCTCCAATACTAATTGAACAAATTGCAAAAGAGTCAGCCACACAGATGTCCAAAATACTGTGTAATTATGCCGTTAAAGCAGACGACTTTTAGCTGTGTGTGTGTACGCAGCGCTCATATTTCCAGTCTGTGACGTCACATGTACACGTCATCATTGCGCAACGTTTACTAAATTGCAATTTAGTAAACTATAAAGGCCGTATTGGCATGTGTTGCAATGTTAATATTTCATCGTTGATATGTAAACTATCAGACTGCGTGGTGGGTAGTAGTGGGTTTCAGTAGGCCTGTAATTGCTATGTAAAGACGTGACATTGTCGCAAACTAGCAGAACTTGCACAATTTTGAGCTTTGTTTTTGAAGATGTGTTATTTGGATATACAGAGTATAAGAAAAAAATTAAAATAAACTATACCTTTGCAACGTCATTATACTATTGGCTTAATGTTTTTATTTTTCGATACCCGACCGATATTCTGTGCCTTTTAAAAAAAGAATGACAACTTTACTTTAAAATGCTTTCTACCTCTAACAACCAAAAAGCTGTGAAAACTATGATGCTCATGTGCTCCAAATTTGGATTCATTACGGAACTTGTGTGAGCCTATGGCTTTACATTTTGCATTGTATTGTCTTCACGGAGGAAGAGGGGTTAGTGCGTCTGCCTCACAATACGAAGGTCCTGCAGTCCTGGGTTCAATCCCGGGCTCAGGATCTTTCTGTGTGGAGTTTGCATGTCCTCCCCATGAAATCGTGGGTTCCCTACGGGTATTCCGGCTTCCTCCCACCTCCAAAGACATGCACCTGGGGATAGGTTGATTGGCAACACTAAATTGGCCCTAGTGTGTGAATGTGAGTGTGAATGTTGTCTGTCTATCCGTGTTGGCCCTGCGATGAGGTAGCGATCTGTCCAGGGTGTACACCGCCTTCCGCCTGATTGTAGCTGAGATAGGCGCCAGCGACTCCAAAAGGGAATAAGCGGTAGGAAATGGATGGATGGACGTAGTTACTTTATTGAGTTTACAACCCCCTGGAGCTGTTTTGTTTTGTTTCTGTACTTGTTTTGATTATTAGTATTTCTTTATTTGTATGTAAATGTTGCATATTATAAATAAACGTTCAAAAAAATACAATAATATAAAAACTAGCAAAACGAGCTTGAAGTACTTCCTGGTTTCCCATGATGCTTTGCGATGCTTGTACTTGAGCGTTGTTTATAAAGTGTCTGTTTTAAACATACAAGCTGCATTTATTTTTACTCTCTTTGTGTGTTTGGTGAGCCTTTAATGTGCTATAATATGTTATTTGTTATAAATGAGTGAGTGTGCTTTGCGGGGTGTGGCTCCTCCCCTTTTTAAACTTGTGTCGGATATTCAACAAAAGTGTCAATATGTCTTCCAGAAGGCTGAAAGTTGTCTTGTCAGCAAACCAATGACTTGAATCTCTGCGACAGTATTGTACCAAACGGGAGTTCCAATATTTCTTGGTAAAACGCGGAGGCTCCCTTTATTGTAGACTCAGATCCTCCTTCCTCATCTTTTACGGGAAATCCATGCCGTGTTTTCATGCTGACTCCACACTTGGTGAGTTTGCTTGCATACCGCAGTTCTCCTCCTACGACCTTAACTTTGGACCACTTTTGATTTTTCAAGTATCTAATGTTGTTCAAAACTTGTGACACAAACAGATGCTCCTTCTTCCTAATTGCGTGAGCAACTTTATCTCTGCAGCAGACGGTGGCAAATAAGTAAGTCGGCTTGTTTTCATTTTCATGAACGCATCGTGAAGGTTTTGTGTGATTCATTTAGGATTCGGTTGCGAATTATAAACTATAACGGTTTACTCAGTTTTGCTCGTTTTTTCCATTTTTCGAATGAAACTAATGGTATGCAATTCAAACTTGTAACACAGGGGTGTCAAACTCATTTTAGCTCAGGGGCCACATAGAGGAACATCTATTCCCAAGAGGGCCGGACTTGTAAAATCATGTCACGATAACTTAAAAATAAAGACAACTTCAGATTGTTTTCTTTGTTTCGAAATAGAACCAGCACAATCTGAAAACATACAAATATTTTTTTACACTTACAATTGTGGTCAAAAGTTTACATACACTTGTGAGGAACATAATGTCATGGCTGTTTTGTCAATTTTTGTTTCATCTCACATCACAAAAATCCAATCCAATCCACTTTATTTATATAGCACATTCAAACAACAAAATGTTTCCAAAAGTGCTGCACAACAATATTAAAAACAATATTCAAATATTATCTTTACCTCCACCAATGACTAACTAAAATAAAGAAATATAAACCAATATAAAAACAATTGGTGTGATATACGTGCCATGTCTAAATGTGTGCCATGCTATGTGAGTTTTTTTCCCTTGGATTTACGTAGTCTGGACCCCTCCTGAGGGTCTAGCCTTAGACTGATATTTTTTACTCCCCCACCTCTCACCCAGTGTTACCCTTTTCTCACCTTTTTAAGGAGTGCCGTAAAAATGGCTGATCCGTTGGCGGTCCCGTCTTGTCTCACTGTAACGTATGTCTGCTCTTAGTGAAACTGTGCCAAAAATGTAATTTTAAGTTCTTATGTGTCTTGTGCATGTTAAGAATTGACAATAAATAATCTGAATCTGAATCTTAATATAAAAATAAATGTGATAAAAAACGATTTCAAATGGTAAAACCAATTAAATCAATAAATAGAAATCAAAATTGTAACAACACAGAGGACAACAGAGGTCACACAACTCACATAGTGTTAAAAGCCAAAGAATAAAAATGGGTCTTAAAACGAGACCCAAAACACTCCACTGTGGGAGCCGTTGGAACATGGAGGGGCAGAGTGTTCCAGAGCTTAGGGCCAACCACAGAGAAGGCCCTGTCTCCCCTGGTTTTAAGTCTGGTCTTGGGCACCACGAGCTGGAGCAGGCTCTGGGACCTCAGAGCGCGCCCAGGAGTGTAAATTTGGATGAGGTCCGAGATATACTGAGGTGCCAGTCCATGTAAAGATTTAAAAACAAACTGCAAGGCTTTAAAATACATTCTAAAATGAATAGGGAGCCAGTGCAAAGTCTCAAGAATTGGGGTTTTAGGCTCGTGTTTTCTGGCCCCTGTTAAAAGTTGTGCTGCTGCGTTCTGGACTAACTGCAACCGGGAGAGAGGTTTTTGGCTAATGCCAGCATAAAGTGCATTGCAGTAGTCCAGGTGACTTTAAATAAAATCATGCACGACTTGTTCAAAAAAGGTTAAAAGATAAAAAAGGTTTTACTTTTGCAAAAAGACGAAGATGATAAAAACACGATTTTAAAATGCCATTGACTTGTTTGGGAAGTTTAAAATCGCTGTCTATAGTGACACCAAGACATCACATAGACAAAGATAAGACCTTCTGGAGGAAAGTTCTGTGGTCAGATGAAACAAACATTGAGCTGTTTGGTCACAATACCCAGCAATATGTTTGGAGGATTAAAGGGGAGGCCTTTAATCCCAGGAACACTAATCCTGCCGTCAAGCATGGTGGTGGTAGTATTATGCTCTGGGCCTGTTTTGCTGCCAATGGAACTGGTGCTTTACAGAGAGTAAACGGGACAATGGAAAAGGAGGGTTACCTCTAAATTTTTCAGGGCACCATATAATCATCAGCCCGGAGGTTGGGTCTTGGGCGCAGTTGGGGGTTCCAACAGGACAATGACCCCTAACACACATCAAAAGTGGTACAGTAACGGCTAAATCAGGCTAGAATTAAGGTTTTAGAATGGCCTTCCCAAAGTTCGGACTTAAACGTGTGGACAATGTTGAAGAAACAAGTCCATGTCAGAAAACCAACAAATTTAGCTGAACTGCACTAATTTTATCAAGAGGGGTGGTCAAAAATTCAACCAGAAGCTTCCCAGAAGCTTGTGGATGGCTACCAAAAGTGCCTTATTGCAGTGAAACTTGCCAAGGGACATGTGACCAAATATTAACATTGCTGTATGTATACTTTTGACTCAGCAGATTTGGTCACATTTTCAGTAGACCCATAATAAATTCATAAAAGAACAAAACTTCATGAATGTTTTTTGTGACCAACAAGTATGTGCTCCAATCACTCTATCACAAAAAATAAAAGAGTTGTAGAATTTATTGGGAACTCAAGACAGCCATGACATTACGTTCTTTACAAGTCTATGTAAACTTTTGACCACGACTGTACATGTTGCTGTTCATACTAGTCTATCTTCATTTGTCGTGATTTCTGAATAAATTATCTGATGATGTTCATCAGTCAAATAGGGGCGAGTCTGGCAGCTCTCATTGATGTAACATTTTAATATATCAGAAGATGTAATAAATAGTCACATCAAAATCAAAATACAGAATGTTATTATTGCGATTTACTCATTTTGCTCAACTGATGTACTAACATCATGTGGTTTATTCTGTACACATCATCTACATCAATACTTGTGAATTTGGATTAATTTCATGAATCATAAATGAAGTTATAAGGTGATACATATTATTTCAGCTTATTTATGTGTCCCCATATAATGTGTCTCTATATTAGCACATAGCTCCGCCCTCTCTGAAGTCATGCACTCCTGCAGCACGGAAAACAAATAATTGCTATTGCGACATCCAGTGGACACACTTAGAGGAGCATTTTATTTCATTCAAAAATTTCAGCTAATTTTTATACTTACCAAAATCATCTCTAGGGCTGGATAAAACCTGTTTGCCATACGTTTGACACCCCTGATGTAAGACTAATGTGCACAACCTAAAACTGCCCTTTGACCTGCTCACTGTGTATTCGAATGTTTTTGTCTCAGATTCTCAGTTACATGTGAAATGATAAAACCTATGCAAATTATGCACCCTTCCAGACGACCTTCATCTCCCCATGTCGACTGACCTTTACACCTTCACCAGCGACTCTCTCCCTGGTGACCCCCGCTTCCTTCCTGCACTGGCCAACGGCCTTTTAGGATGGAGAGTCTACAGCGACGTCCTCCACATGGGGGCGGTGTACAACGGGGAAAGAGGGGACTGTCACCGTGCAGATGTCCCCTGTCCTCTGGCCGTGACGTTTGAGATGGAGGAAGGTGGCCAAGACTCCTTCAGCCTTGATGCCTACAATGGTAATCTATTTTGGGTTGTTTTTGGAAAGGTGTTTTCACTTGTTCTAGGATTGTTAAAGTGCACGGAACAAAAAGTGAAACAACACAAAACTGACTGAAAACATAAATTACCGGTACTTCTTTCCAAAAGTGCAGTAAGGATAGGGTGAAAAGATCCATACCATAATGTGGTATACATAAAGGGATGTCTAGAAGTTCCATATCTCTGTTATCTTTTGCCCATTTACTTTCTTAATTGCTAATTTTTTCAAAATTTTGCCACCGATTGCTTTAATTTCTACAAAGTTTTGTAGACTCTGAAACATCATTGCCCACCGTCAAATTAGCAGCCAAGGCTAAACTCATATGATTTGACTCACAATTTGCAATTTAGCAATTTAATTAGAGATGTCCAATAATATCGGACTGCCGGTATTATCGTCCGATAAATGCTTTAAAATGTAATATCGGAATTTATCGGTTTCAAAAAGTAAAATTTATGACTAAAATTTATGGCTAAAATATTACGGAGTCCGTGTACGGAATGGTACACGGACGCACAAAGAAGTACAGAGCATCACAAAACCTTACAGGCACTGCCTTTGTGTGCCGGCCCAATCACATAATATCTACAGCTTTTCACACACACACAAGTGAATGCAACGCATACTTGGTCAACAGCCATACAGTTCACACTGACGGTGGCCGTGTAAACAACTTTAACACTGTTACAAATATGCGCCACACTGTGAACCCACAACAAACAAGAATGACACACATTTCGGGAGAACATCCACACTGTGACACAACATAAACACAACAGAACAAATACCCAGAACCCCTTGCAGTACTAACTCTTCCGGGACGCTACAATATACACCCCCACCCCCTCCTCCCCCACACACACACACCTCAATCCCGCCCACCTCAACTTCCTCATGCTCTCTCAGGGAGAGCATGTCCCAAATTCCAAGCTGCTGTTTTGAGGCATGCTAAAACAATAATGCACTTTGTGACTTCAATAATAAATATGGCAGTGCCATGTTGGCATTTTATTCCATAACTAGAGTTGATTTATTTTGCAAAACCTTGTTACATTGTTTAGTGCATTCAGCGGGGCATCATAACAAAATTACGCATAATAATGTGTTAATTCCACGACTGTATATATCGGTATCGATTGATATTGGAATCGGTAATTAAGAGTTGGACAATATCGCAAAAAATCCATTATCGGACATCTCTAATTTTAATTGTATTTATTTATTTATTATTTCAATTATTTATTAAACTCTTGACGTGCTTTATTATTAATATGATACATTGGTAACTCAACTTACGGACCTATTGTACAAAACCAACTTTTCTTGCCTTTTGGTACCTGTTTTTGTGTATTTGGGATCTGCGTAAGTCCTGAAAATTTCAAATCAGACACGTTCATAACCATATGTAATATGTACAATATATACCGTATTTTGGTAATTTTATGCACAGCCAAACTAATTCTTCACCGCATTTATTTCTGTTTCCATGGCAGCACACTTCCTACCTCCTGCAACACATATGTTCCTATTTCCAGAATCACAACAAAAATGATCATTTCTGAACCAATGAGGATTCACAACCTTATCTTTTTGAAAGTAAATATACGGAGGGTGAACTGTTGCTTGTAAAAGTGAGCACGAAGAGAGCCTAAATCGTTGGAGCAGACAGAAGCTGAGAAAGTAAGACATGGTCTCACTGCAAATCTGGAACTTTGAACCAAGCTATGGCGAATTAAACAGTTTGCTTTCCCAAATCAACTGGAAAAATGCTTGACCAAACTGACAACTGTCTATCAAGTGAGGCACTACTATATTGATCATAGAACACGCAGCACATCATCGTACACTTAAGTACATACGCTGTCGAGCTAGCTGTGTGCAAACAAAACATGAAATGTGGGCTAATAGTTTACATATACTGTAGTAAGATTGTTCATGTTTTTCAATCAGTACAAATTATCGTTGTATCGCAGTGTTGTGCATTACAAACTCAAAAAATGTTTCGTGCTGACGTAGAAGCAAGCTTATCTATTTTCGTAGTTAGCTTTTCCGACTAATACCGCCGCACGCCAATTTCTTAGTATGCTAGAAAAATAGTTCCTCTGTGTTCGCTCTTAAAATAACAATGTTGCTACAGCTTGGTATTATACAGGTTACGCAACATGAATGAAGTATTGGTGACTGTTTTTGAATGTATTAGTAAAGTGATTTAGAGGTAAAATTGAGTGATGCTAGCCAACTAAAATGAGCCAATTTAGAAATTAGAAAGCAGTAAAAAAAACCTTTTGTTTTGTCTCTCACAATGATTGAGAACAATAGGTAAAATTCCAAAAAAAGTGCAGTTCCCATTTTAAATTAATTTTAATTCATTTCAATTTGATATGTTTATTTGCAATACAAGTGTTCTGAATTAAAAGCTCCATCACAGGACCAAATAAGCTTGTGAGTTAAGTAATACTGCACACTATTAGGGTTTGAATGTGTGGAAGTCGCTTCCTTGCAGTCCCACTGTCAGAAACGGCACAAGAGTCCAGCGCTCAGAGTTAACAAGCTTTTTAATGATCGTATGTTTTTATGATTGGCAACACTAAATTGGCCCTAGTGTTTGAATGTGGGTGTGAATGTTGTCTGTCTATCTGTGTTAGCCCTGCGATGAGACGGCGACTTGTCCAGGGTGTACCCCGCCTTCCGCCCGATTGTAGCTGAGATAGGCGCCAGCGCCCCCCGCGACCCCAAAAGGGAATAAGCGGTAGAAAAAATGGATGGATGTTTTTATGCAAAGTTTTCTCCAGACTTTTCAGTCTCATCAATTCTCCTCCTCCTGCTGTCCCCGAATTCTACATTTACAGACAACAGTTGATTAGACAACTTGTACCACCTGGGAACTCCAATCACCTGCCAGTTTTGTATCGCGGTCAGCACTGCCACGCCCTGGTACTATGGTGCTCTGTCTTCAGCACCATGGACAGAGGCGGTGACCTTTGCTCCTGCAGGCGCGCTGATCCCACTCTCCCTCCACAGAATATTTTATTTTTAATTCATTTCTGTTAGATCTGACTTTTTTACTTTCCAATTCCATTCTATTCTAGGTCTATATTTGTTAATTTTTGTTGTACTTTATGAAATTTCGACTCCTGTTCAGCTCTAGTTATGTGTGTGTTTTTGTTATTGTGCAGGTGTTTTCACACGCACACTGACCTCACCTGGCGCCACAGTCTCACAGTCTTTTTACTCGCACCGCTACCACTCCAACCTGATGGTGATGGAGATTCTCTTGTTGCGCCATGCGCCCTCAGAAGTGGCGCTCACAGTCAACCTGGTCACTTCCTTCCTGCCTCAGAGCAAAGACATCCATTTTCAGTCTGGACTCGATTACAAAGGTGGAAGGTGAGTTCTCCCTCATCCCTCAAAAATGATTACAATGTTAGTTGAACTGTTATTATTTTTTTCAACTTTAGATACATCCGAGGTCAGACCAACAAGGCAGAGTTCCCTGGAGGTCTACAGCCCACAGTTCACCTGCTCTGGACCCCAATTCCCTCCACAGTGACGCTGCCACCCGAGCGGAGCCAGGATTGCTGGTGCTTCATTGTGGCTGTGGCCGACTCTTTAGACGTGGCTGAAGCTAGTTTTGACAAGGGCCTGGAACTGATGGCAATGGGTGACCTACGTCCCTCTCATGAAAAGTCCTGGCAGGAGCTGTGGCTGCTCAGCAAAGTAGAGATGGTGGGCTCAGAGCGCCTCTTGAAGGCTGTGATTAGTTCTATGTTCTATCTACTCAGCGCCTTCCCATCCATACATGACACCTCCTGCTTTTTTGGTGGAGTCAGTCCAGGCGGGCTGTCGAATGGCGGAGAGGGCCAGGATTATTGGGGCCATGCCTTCTGGGACCAGGTAAAGATGATGCCTTTATTAAACCACTTTTTTATAATTCTTACATCTGGCATGGTGTTGTCTAACCTCACAGGAGATGTGGATATACCCCACTGTGGCTTTATTCTACCCAAAGCTGGCCCGAGCAGTGCTGGAGTACAGGGTGCAAACTGTGGATGGCGCTAAATACAATGCACAGAGGCAGGGTTACAAGGTAGGATGACTGCCGCTTTCACATAGAACTCCTTCAAAATAGGCGGATTATATATCCCGCATGAACAAAGCTTAACCTATTGTTACTACAACCATCTACAAGGTTAATACAGTTTGCTTCTCCATCTTCCCCTCCATTTATCTGTTTTCTTTTGAATCTCTACTTATACGTATTACATATACGTATTGTTGAATTTTAAACAATTGTATTGTTGATAATAGAGGTAATTATTATTATTCATTATCAATATTGATATTTCTATTTGTATTTGTATTGCTCCATTTGTAGTGTAATAATGTTCATTGTCATTTCTTTATTATTAGTATTTATTTCACTAACTGCTTCTTTGCTATCACTTTTACCATCATATTTCTACATATCCTCTTCGCTTATGCTGTTCTGTTATTGTTATTTTTATTGTTATTGTTGTGTTGGTTGTTGTTGTTGTCTCTCTGGCTTATCCCCCTCGTCCCCACATTTTTCCCCTCTGCCTTCCTTTTTTTTCTTTTTCTATCCCGTCCTGCTCTGGCCCGGCTGCACCAAATAATAATATAAATCTATTTAATAAAGTCAAATACAAATGAGGCAACAAGAGAAGTACCCCACACTTATCTTTTGTAAAGTAGATCTGTACAGCCGACATGGGTATCTACATCAACTATATGATGGACAGGACAAAAAAATAAATAAATAAATCTCCTGACGATTGAGGGAACCCCTCATGAAACAGTTCTGTAGAGATGAAGTAGTCTTGTGATTTTTCCCCACACATACATATTGCGCTCTACCATGGTATCGAGCACTATTCTTTGGACAATCCAATTAAGATATATATATATCCCACATGCATTTCATACAGAAAGATAATACCTAGAGTAATCATCCTCCCGGATGACAGAGCTTCTCACCCTATCTCTAAGGGAGAGCCCCGCCACCCGGCCGAGGAAACTCATTTCGGCCGCTTGTACCCATGATTTTGTTCTTTCGGTCATGACCCAGAGCTCATGACCATAGGTGAGGATGGGAACGTAGATCGACCGGTAAATTGAGAGCTTTGCCTTATTGCTCAGCTTCTTCTTTAACAAAACGGATCGATACAACGCCCGCATTACTGAAGACGCTGCACCAATCTGCCTGTCGATCTCACGATCCACTCTTCCCTCACTCGTGAACAAGACTCCTAGGTACTTCAACTCCTCAAATTGGGGCAGGGTCTCCTCCCCGACCCGGAGGTGGCACTCCAGCCTTTTCCGGGCGAGAACCATGGACTCGGACTCGGAGGTGCTGATTCTCATTCCGGTCGCTTCACACTCGGCTACAAACCGATCCAGTGAGAGCTGAAGATCTCGGCCAGATGAAGCCATTAGGACCACATCATCTGCAAAAAGCAGAGACCTGATCCCGCAGCCACAAAATCGGAACCCCTCAACGCCTTGACTGCGCCTAGAAATTCTGTCCATAAAAGTTATGAACAGAATCGGTGACAAAGGGCAGCCTTGGCGGAGTCCAACTCTCACTGGAAACGCACAGCTCCAATCAGCTGCCTCGACAATAGAGGTGCGGAAGATGGTCCCCTCGGACTCAATGTCCAGCACCTCCCTCGTGACATGTTCAAACTTCTTCCGGAGGTGGGAATTTTTAACTCTCTCTGACAGGAGACTCTGCCAGACGTTCCCGGCAGACCCTCACAATGCGCTTGGGCCTGCCAGGTATGTCCGGCATCCTCCCCCACCATCGCAGCCAACTCACCCGAGTGTCCAAAACATGAGGTCGCGAATCCGATGACACAACTACAAAGTCGATCATGGAACTGCGGTGCCAAGTGCACATATGGACACCCTTATGTTTGAACATGGTGTTTGTTATGGACAATCTGTGACGAGCACAAAAGTCCAATAACAAATCACCACTCTGGTTTAGATCCGGCCGGCCATTCTTTCCAATCACGCCTCTCCAGGTTTTACTATCGTTGACAACATGAGCGTTGAAGTCCCCCAGTAGGACAACGTATTCACCCGGGGGACCACTTTCCAGTACTCCCTCGAGTGTATCCAAAAAGGGTGGGTACTCTGAACTGCTGTTTGGTGCATAAGCACAAACAACAGTCAGGATCCCTCACCTAGGACCTGTTTGTCTTGGGAGACCCTACCATGCCCCCGGACAACATAGCTCCTAGGATCATTGGGACACGCAAACTCCTCTACCACGGTGGCAGCTCAGAGAGGAGATAATAACAAATTAACTCGTGATTAATCTCAAAAACTACTGCATTCATAATGTACAGTATGTACACAGATTAATCACACAAAAACCTAAATTGTGTATAGTTAACTGATAGGTGGCATGGGGTGTTATTTGGTCAGTGATTAGGTGATTACATGTCAGTGCAAAGATGAGTAAGAAGACTCTGAATGGTGTGCTTGCTGGAACATTGCAAAAACTGTTATCAAGTTTAGAGCAAATAAATTACGTGCATTCAAGTAAAACATTTAAAAAATGTTCCTGTATGACATTCTGATAAAGTTGCATTTGTGGTTAAATATTGGGGTCTTTTTGAAGTTGATTTAAATTATGCAAGCAAGTAATAACCTGTAATGAATCATTGTTATTAATTAGACTTCATAAGAGTGATTATTCAAATAAAAAAATAAAACATCTTTACACAGCTCTAAAAAAAAAATGCAATGCTGACATGAATGAAGCCAACCCTAAACAAATGTATTGAGACATAACTGATTACCTTTTCTTTGGCTTTTATGTGTGATGCCACTATTAGACGGAACAGGCACTGCAATGTGAACAAATGTGATGATCACAATAGAACAAGATATATAACTTAGTAACAAAGCAGTACACAGGTTTCTGTCTGAGCTGCTCAGTACAAATAGCACAGTAGTAAATCTGTCCATAAGTCAATAATATTGAATAAATGAATGTTTTTGTATTTAAAGTAGTATACTTTTTTACCTTTTGTATGTTGTGCAAGTGTGTGCATAATGAAAGTGTGAAACACGACAGTTCTATTCCATGTCCACAGGGGCTGAAATTTCCATGGCAGAGTGCTGTGTCAGGGAGGGAGATGTGCCCTGAGGACATTTACGGAGAGCAAGAGATTCACATCAACGGAGACGTTGCACTGGCCTTTCAAAATTATTACTACCTCACTGAGGTTTGCACTCCAGCGCCACCTGGCATCACATTAGCTGTGAATATTAACCCCGCTCTTCGTTGCAGGATGTGTCAATGTTCACAGAAGGACGGGGCAGTCAACTGATTTGGGACGTGGCAGATTACTGGGTTTCCAGGGTGACGTGGAGCACCGAGGATCAGAAGTATCATATCTTAGGTAATCATCGGCGATCACTCGAAGCGAGTATGATAGTCCTCCTGTTGTTGGGTCTGGTCATCTGTGGGTCTTCAGGTGGCTGTAGAGGCCGATCTGTGATTCACAGACTCTATTGCAGTTGGGGCATATGTAGGTGATTGTCGTGGTGGTGGTAGTGGTCTGAGGAGCTCTTTTGGTAGTGGTTCTCTCCTTTCTTTGTTGCCTCTTGTTTTTCCGCGGCACGGCGGAGGTCCTTTTCTAATTGTGCATTGCCTTCATGGACCTTCCTTCTCCACAAAACCCTCTGGTGGGCAGCCTCCTCCCAGGTGTTGAGGTTGAAGCAGCATTTCCTCAGGTGGATTTTGAGGTTATCTTTATTCCGCTTCTTCTGCCCTCCTTGGGTGCGTCGTCCTTGCACCAGTTGTCCGTACAACGTTTGTTTCGGAAGGCGACTGTCTGCCATGCGTATTACATGGCCTGTCCATCCCAGCTGGTGCCGAATGACAGTTGTGGTGATGCTGGGCATGTTAGCTTCCTTCAGAACACTAATGTTGGTGAGCCTATCTTCCCAGCTGATCCTGAGGATCTTGCGCAGACATCGCTGATGGTACTGCTCTAGAGCCTTAGGTAAACACCACTGCTGACAAGGAGTTAATGATGATATTTTTGTGTGTCAACAAAGGGTTTTCTATCATTTTGCAAGTATCTAATGATATCCTGGTCAAAGTGTATTTTATGTTTTACATGTAGACCCAATTTAAAATGATTTAAATAGTACAAAGAGAAACCCAGCTTCCCTCATTCCAGCATATGCCATTGCGCCCTTGGGGAAGACATCTCACTTACCTTGCTCCATGTGCCACTCACCTTTTGTGTATAAATGTGAATTAAAGTTTGGTGTGCAGCAATGGCTAGCTTACCACTAGCAAGGTGTGAATGTGTAATGGTTGAGAAAGGTGCTGTATAAATCCAATCAATTGAATTAATGCTGCAGTTTCAAAAAAACAAAGTAAATTGCTATGAACATTTGGAAGAGAATAGGGTTATATTTTAAGAAACGAAAAGAAAAATGTGTTTAATCTACAAAACCCAAAACCAGTGAAGTTGGCACATTGTTAATCGTAAATAAAGACAGAATACAATGATTTGCAAATCCTTTTCAACTTATATTCAATTGAATAGACTGAAAAGACAAAATATTTAATGTTCGAACTGAGAAACAATTTTAGTTTTTGCAAATAATCATCAATCCATTTCTACCGCTTATTCCCTTTGGGGTTGCGGGGGGCGCTGGTGCCTATCTCAGCTACAATCGGGCGGAAGGCGGCGTACACCCTGGACAAGTCGCCACCTCATCACAGGGCCAACACACATGTACAGACAACATTCACACTCACATTCACACACTAGGGCCAATTTAGTGTTGCCAATCAACCTATCCCCAGGTGCATGTCTTTGGAGGTGGAAGGAAGCCGGAGTACCCGGGGGGAACCCACCCATTCACGGGGAGGACATGCAAACTTCACACAGAAAGATCCCGAGCCCGGGATCGAACCCAGGACTACTCAGGACATTCGTATTGTGAGGCAGACGCACTAACCCCTCTTTCACCGTGAAACCCTGCAAATAATCATTAACTTAGAATTCAATGTTGGTTTTCGGCCTTGCTGCTCACGTGCAGTGAGTTCTCCAGATTCTCTGAACCTTTTGATAATATTATGGACCGAAGATGGTGAAATCCCTTAATTCCTTGCAATAGTTCGTTTAAAAATGTTGTTATTAAACTGATTGACAATTTGCTCACGCATTTGTTCACAAAGTGGTGACCCTCGCCCCATCCTTGTTTGTGAATAACTGAGCATTTCATGGAAGCTGCTTTTATACCCAATCATGGCACCCACCTGTTTCTGATTAGCCAGTTCGCCTGTGGAAAGTTCCAAATAAGTGTTTGATTAGCATTCCCTAACTTTGTCAGTCTTTTTATCACCTTCTGACAGCTTTTTTGAAACATGTTGCAGGCAGCAAATTCCAAATGAGCTAATATTTGCACAAAATAACAAAGTTTACCAGTTCGAACGTTAAGTATCTTGCCTTTGCAGTGTATTCAACCGAATATAGGTTGAAAAGGATTTGCAAATCATTGAAATTTACACAAAATGTCAACTTCACTGCTTTTGGGTTTAGTGTGTGTGTGTGTGTATGTATATATGTGTATGTATATATATATATATATATATATATATATATATATATATATATATATGTATATATGTATGTATGTATATGTATATATGTATGTATGTATGTGTATATATATATGTATGTATGTGTATATATATATGTATGTATGTGTATATATATATGTATGTATGTGTATATATATATATATATATATATATATATATATGTGTATATGTGTGTATATATATATGTATAAGTGTGTATATATATATATGTATATATGTGTATATATATATGTGTATATGTGTGTATATATATATATATGTATATGTGTGTATATATATATATGTGTATATATGTATATGTGTGTATGTATATGTGTATATGTATATGTGTATATATATGCGTATATATATATAGATATATATATATATATATGTGTGTGTGTATATATATATATGTGTGTGTGTACATATATATATGTGTATATATATATATATGTGTGTGTATATATATATGTGTGTGTATATATATATATATATATATATATATATATATGTGTGTATATATACACACACACAAACCCCGTCACCATATTAGTTTGGATATTGTGTTGGATGTAAATATAAACGGAATACGATGATTTGCAAATCCTTATCAACCTGTATTCAGTTGAATATGCTACAAAGACAACATTGATGTTCAAACTGATAAACATTTTTTTTGTCCCAAATATCATTAACTTTAGAATTTGATGCCAACTTTTGGGTTTCGTGTATATATATATATATAGAATACACGAAACCCAAAATCAGTGAAGTTGGCATTTTGTGTAAATTTCAATGATTTGCAAATCCTTTTCAACCTATATTCGATTGAATACACTGCAAAGGCAAGATACTTAACATTGGAACTGGTAAATTTTGTTATTTTGTGCAAATATTAGCTCATTTGGAATTTGCTGCCTGCAACATGTTTAAAAAAAGCTGTCAGCAGTGGCAAAAAATACTGAGAAAGTTAGGGA
Source organism: Nerophis ophidion (assembly GCF_033978795.1). Classification (NCBI taxonomy): domain Eukaryota; kingdom Metazoa; phylum Chordata; class Actinopteri; order Syngnathiformes; family Syngnathidae; genus Nerophis; species Nerophis ophidion. Next base: position 27,441,784 of record NC_084622.1, read on the forward strand.
ATATATATATATATATATATATATATATATATATATATATATATATATATATATATATAACAGGCCCAGAGCATAATACTGCCACCACCATGCTTGACGGTAGGGTGGTGTTCCTGGGATCAAAGGCCTCACCTTTTCTCCTCCAAACATATTGCTGGGTATTGTCGCTAAACAGCTCAATTTTTGTTTCATCTGACCACAGAACTTTCTTCCAGAAGGTCTTATCTTTGTCCATGTGATGTCAGATGAAACAAAAATTGAGCTGTTTGGCCACAATACCCAGCAATATGTTTGGAGGAGAAAATGTGAGGCCTTTAATCCCAGGAACACCATTCCCACGTCAAGCATGGTGGTGGTAGTATTATGCTCTGGGTCTGTTTTGCTGCCAATGGAACTGGTGCTTTACAGAGAGTAAATGGGACAATGAAAAAGGAGGATTACTTCCAAATTCTTCAGGACAACCTAAAATCATCAGCCCGGAGTGTGACAAGCGGTAGAAAATTAATGGAGAGCGACACAACTTTAATGTCCTTCACACTTTCTTATGCACTCCAAACCCCCATTAATATTTAAAATATACATTATTTTTTATGTATAATGATGGAATGTCTTTGCAGTTTAAGTCCCTGCTAAAATTACAGCATTTATTTTATTCGAATCTGATTTTGATTGATCGTTTTCTTCATATTATAGGGATTACATGATAGGGATTATAATGTACTGTACATTAATATTATTGTATATGTTATCTTTTTAAGCCACCTATATGTGTTCAAAATTTTTCACGGTCTATACACTAAGAATAATTGTCACATTTCTGTGAATTGATGCTTGTTGTGTATTATTTAGGTGTCATGCCGCCTGATGAGTACTACTACAACGTCAGCAACTCTGTCTACACAAACACAGTGGCAAAATTGAGGTACTGTACATGCATGTTAGTGTAGTTTACACTTAGTTTGGGAGGCAATAACACCCTTGCTGTTCTTAGTTTACAATTTGCTGTGGAATTAGCTGATCTTCTCAAGCACCCTGCACCAAACGAATGGAAAGATGTGGCTGAAAACCTCCAAATACCTTTTGACCAAGAATTTCAATACCATCCTGAGTTTGAAGGCTATTCCAAAGGTACTTTTCTCAACCATTTTAATCTAGACTGTATTAGCATGAAGTTGTGTGTGTGTGTGTGTGTGTGTGTGTGTGTCCCACACCCCCAGGATGTACAGTGAAACAGGCTGATGCTGTGATGCTGGGCTATCCTCTGGGACTGCCCATGTCCCTTGAGATCAGAAGAAATGATCTTGAAGCTTACGAGGCAGTCACAGATCCTCTTGGACCAGCCATGACTTGGGTAAGACTCTCAGGAAATTGTCATTCACACTTTATTTGAGCTAAACTAGGGGCCTCTAACACATTTTAAGGCAAGTGCAGACTTAGTCATCCCACAATGGGGACATTATATTGTTGCATTGCAGGTTTTTACATAGAGTAACGGAAGTAAAACATAATGAAAAACAAAAACATGACTTATAAATAATACATATTGAGCACTAATGATAGCACTATGTATATATGAAAATAAAACAAAAAAACATTATCTTAACACTTGTGTTGCACACCAACAAAAAGATGACAGTAATCACTTAACTGCCTTATAAAGTGTTATAGCTGTGGCTGGAAAAGACCTGCGGTAACGCTCTTTCTTACACTGTGGTTTTAGCAGTCTAATGCTGAAGGAGCTACTCAGGGCCTCCACCGTGTTGTGCATGGGGCCGGAGGGATTGGACATTATGGATGGGAACTTTGTCAACTTTCTTTTGTTGGCCACCACCTCAATGCTTCATAGTGGGCAGCCTTGGATGGAGTCAGCTCTCTTAATCTGTTTATTAGGGTCCGCCCTGTGGAGTCCTTTGCCATGGGCCAAGGACCCTATTGAAACTGTAACCTTTTATTATTATTCTTTATTATTATTCCGCTCCTTCGCACCCTAATTTGACCCCCTTAACATGCTTCAAAACTCACCAAATTTGACACACACGTCGGTCCGGCAAACCTTCCCAACTTATTAAGCAACCAAACCCCAAAAATGAAAATTGCGCGCTAGCGCCCCTTAAAAAGACACAAAAAACAGACTGCTTGTAACTTCCGTTAGGAATGTCGTAGAGACATGAAACAAAAACCTCTATGTAGGTCTGACTTAGACCTAGATTCCCCATTAGAAACTTCTATACCTAAAATCAACAGGAAGTTGGCAAAAACCCCTTCAAAGCAAATTTTTTGCAAAAAATGCAATTTTTGCCTCTTTGAGCTATAATTTGACCCCCTTAAAATGCTTCAAAACTCACCAAACTTGGCACACACATCAGGACTGGCAAAATTTACGCTCTCATGAAAAAAAAAAACCCAAAACTCAAAAATGCGCTCTAGCGCAATTTATGAATAAAACACAGAAAAAACTGCCCCTAAGAAGAAAACTAAGACAAAACTGCTTGTAACTTTCCGTAGGAATGTCGGAAAGACATGAAACAAAAACTTATATGTAGGTCTCACTTAGACCTACATTTTAATAATTGACATCCTTCAGCAAAAATCAACAGGAAGTTAAAAATTACCCCTTCAAAATAAAAGTTTTGTAAACACCCGTCACCTTTTTTCAAACGTTATCTCCTCTGAGCCCGTTTGTCGTTTCGGCTTCAAACTCGCACAGAAGAGAGTTTGAACCCTTTTAATTAAAAGTTTTTGAAAGAGTTTTGATTACTGCTCCGGTTTGGATTTTACGCACCATCAAAAAAACCTGCGCAAATTTTCCTAAAAAATGTCATTTTTGCCTCTTTCAGCTGTAATTTGACCCCCTTAAAATGCTTCAAGGTGCAAGTTAAAGCACTACTATGCAAAGCGAAAGCCATTTATCAACAACATCCAGAAAAAACGATCTGTAATTTCACCCCCTTAACATGCTTCAAAACTCACCAAATTTTACACACACATTAGGACTGGCGAAAATTGTCATCTAATAAAAAACCAAACCCCAAAAATCAGAAGTAAGCTCTAGCGCCCCCTAAGAAAAAACACAGACAAAACTGCTTATAACTTCTGTTAGGAATGTCGTAGAGACATGAATAAAAAACTTCTATGTAGGTCCAGGGCTTGAGTCCCGGCGGCAGCAGCCAAAGGCGGGCCCGACCAACGTTGCTTGCAACTTTAATTAAATCTGTTACTGTATCTGACCGTGCTGCCCCTGCCCCAGCAAACGACGGCATAGAACACCGCAGAGGCCGCCATAGTGTTATTAAAAAGCAAATTCCAAAGGACATTAATCTCCTTTGAGCCTTCATGTACACAGCGTTTAAGCTGTGAGTCCAGTCCTCAAATCCGAGGTATAGAGCGTGAACTGTTAAGGTGAGAGCATCGTTCCTTGAGGAACCCATGTTCTGCAAATGGCTAAATCAGAAAAAGATTTATGACGGCCTGTTGATGATCCATGCTGCCAAGCGATGGTCCTCTCCCGCCTCTTCCAGTTTCACCAGCAGCAGTGCTGGCTGGATGGTGTTTAAAGCGCTGGAGATATCAAAGAACATGACTATCACTGCACTTCCTGTTGCAGAGATAGTCCCATTGCGGGTGGGTGAGGACCCGATGGAGCAGGTAGATGATAGTGTCATCCACAATGATGCTTCAACAGAAAGCCAACTGCAAGGGGTCTATAGCTGACAATGTCTGTAGATAATCTGCTCAATCAATCCCTAATTGAAGATTATTTATACAGCCCTTAATCACAAATGTATCAAAGGACTGCTCCATGTTCTCCATGAGGTGGGAGGTCAAGGCAACTGATCTGAAGTGGTTACGCTCCTTGGAATAGGGATTGGAACCACACAAGAGGTCTTACATAGAGTGGGGTTTTTTCCAGGCTAAGGCTCAAGTTAAAAATGCACTGGACCACACCAGTTTACTGGTCCCCACATTTCCTTAGTCGCATTCCTGACCTTGTTCCCTCCCAACTCTCTCTTCATTTTGCTGGTGAGTTGTGGGGGGCTGTCAGGGAGGGGTTGGATATGAGGGGGTTGCACTGGGGCCAGAGTCAAACCTGTTAAAAAAACATTTTGTTTGTCGGCCCACTCTTGGTCGCCAGAAGCTTGTTAACTAATTCCACCTCTTCCGTGACCTGAAATCCGTTTCAGGCTATTCCACACTTCACGGATGTTATTTCCCTTCAGCTGTTGTTCTATTTTTTGCTTGTTTTCCTTCTTATACCTGCTAAAGTCATACTTACGTTTATTATCAGCTCCTATTTGTGTCCTGAGGTGAAAGCCTTCTTCTTCTTGTTCAGTAGGGCCTTCAGCTCAGAGAAGACCTAAGGTTTGTAGTAGTACTACTTCAACTAGCAAACTTAATCGGTTCTTTGACAAAGCTCTTAACTCAAAACACTTTTATCTTCAATCAACGTTTACCATTGAATTAATTTAAATAATTTTGGGGGTTAAATCACCATAAATGATTACAGGGCGCCGCACAGCTGCCGCCCACTGCTGCCCTCACCTCCCAGGGGGTGATCAAGGGGATGGGTCAAATGCAGAGGACAAATTTCGCCACACCTAGTGTGTGTGTAACAATCATTGGTACTTTAACTTTAAGTTTAATTGGTGCTTGGGTTCCCCCAAAACAGCACAATTTTAACATGTAGCACATGTGTATATATATACTGTATATACACATACATATACATATACTATTGCAACAACACATCATCAGTAGGGTAAAACTAACCTGTGTCACATTGGTCTAAACCCAGCTAAGCATTTTACATGTTAAAAGTGTTAGAAAGAAAAACAGCCTTTTAGTATAAATATATTTTATAAAGACAATACAATGGAATGGAATGCTAACAATTCCAGTGATAATAATGTACAGTACATACTTTACTTTGGAGAGTGGACTTCTATGATATCTCAGGTGACTACAGATGGAAATCAGCCTTTGGCTACAATCTGTCACATTTATATTTTGTATGTTCATTAATATGCATTTTATCATGTCACAAAGTTATAACAAATGGCAACTCCCTATGAGGAGTTTTATTGTACATCGATAAACAAGCTTATTGATGTGTCTAGAGGGACAGGCAAAGGTTAAGTCGGAGAAAATGCAGTAGTTTATAAATTATTTAATGTTTCTCTGCAGCCAATCAGCAAATGCGCCACCGACCGATGGTGAAAACTGTTGTAAATAAACAGACAATATTAGGTCACAGTTATTTTACTAAAAATTAAGTACATGAAATACAAATCATTAATATATAAAATGATACGATTTAACAAAAATAAAGTGCACCGAATTGCTAAAAAAAAAGTCAGGCTTTTGTCCTCAATGTCCAACAGTCAAAAAGTCATCCTCTCAGTAAATGATGAATTCATGAGGGTCGGGTGATTCCTTTTGGTCCATTTCAACTCTAAATAACAATATAAAAATTAGGGCTGGGCGATATCGATATGCACGATATATCGCGGGTTTGTCTCTGTGCGATATAGAAAATGACTATATCGTGATATTCGAGTATACGTTTTCACGCAGTTGTTTTTAGCTGCGGTCATTACATTACAGGCTCTTCCCACTCTTTCCTGTCTCTCCTTCTCACAGACAAGCGCACCTTCTTACATACGTCACATACTGTCACGTCATACGTCACATACGTATGCGCCCTTGAGGAGCAGAGAGGTAGCAGCATGGGTAACGTTAGCTGTGATGCTAGCAGAGCCGTGCGAGAGGTAATATGAGAGAAAGAAGGTGCAAATGAAGGAAGAATTCATTCCCAAGAAAAACAGCAGGTGGTCCATCGTCTGGCGATGGTTTGGCTTCAAGTGGGAATATGTCGAACAGACAACCGTAATATGTCAAGTGTGGGGCAAAACGGCGTTGCTACACAAAGTAGCATTACTGCTAATATGTAGCATCATTTGAAAAGTCACCTGCTAGAGAATGCAGAGTGATTACTCCGTTTGTCAACATCTCCAACAGAATTTAATAACGTCCGTAGTAACCTACCACATAGCGAAGGACGAACACTATTTGATTTCTTATTATGCAGCTCATTTTTCTTTGACACTTAAAATGTCTCTGACAATCTTGCACTTTCTGTTTTGGAAATGACATAAATATTTGTGCCATTGCTTAAAAACTATTTTATAAAAGACAGTTTTGGTCGATTGACTTAGTTGTGATTTCCTTCTCTGCATGAAAGTTTAAAATGAGCATATATCAATGCAGTATGAAGAATGTTTTAATGTAGACACATAGAATCATCATACTGCTGTGATTATATGTATCAAGTGTTCATTCAAGGCTAAGGCAAAATATCGAGATATATATCGTGTATCGCGTTATGGCCTAAAAATATCGAGACATTAAAAAAAGGCCATATCGCCCAGCCCTAATATAAATGATAAATGTCAGCGTTTATCTCGCGCCGACAACACAAACACCTCAGCTTTGGCGTTAGAGTGTTAGCATTAGCATTCTATTTACTCCGGTTGAGGCTAATAACTACACAAATAATGTCACTGACTACTTTTACGACACGTAAAAAAGTTAATAGTTAATATTTGATGTTATTTACCTTTGTTCCATTCGTGTACTGCCTCCTTTATTTCACATTTATCCAACAAAGTATCAGACTAGTAAGCAGCTGATGTCGTTGCTTTGAATTTGGCTTCATACTCCACTGAAAATACGTTTAAAAGAGTCCACTTCTCGTAGCTTTCTATAGTGAAATTAATTTTGGCAAAATAATAAACAATTATAAACTGCATATAGTTTAAAGACTACAGATGATTAAAAACACTGCAAGATAGTTTCACTGATCAGCGTTCTTCAGCACAAAGATGCCCCACAAAATTCCTGCAAGTCGAAAGTTCCTTTTGTTCTTCTTTCTCTCCATTGTCAAGTTTGTTGTAGAAGAAATATACAAAACAATTTAAAAAATAAACAAGTTGTCTAGCATTCTGTAAATGGCGGTGCTATGTTAAAAAAATATGTTTTAGGAACGCCCCAATTGTGTTCACTGCCCGCCCCTGTTAGGTTCTGGCAACCTTCCAAAAGTTCCTGAAGAACTAAATCTACCCGGGTATTTTTTGGTGGAAACACAGAGAAAAAATTTTTTACATGGGTGAATGGGAAAGTTTCTGTAAAACTTTGGAAAAGGGCTGGGGGTGTTACATGGATGTATACATTTTTTGGCCCTATTTTGTATAATTTCTGTGACAGCAAGAATGTGTTTACAAGTAACTTACTGTAGGTAATCTTAATTTATACTGTTTGTTCTTCAACTGATGGCATGCTCATAATTCAGGGCATGTTTGCAATTGGATGGCTTGAGCTGGGGGAAGCAGAGAAAGCTCAACAATTACTTGAAAAGTGCTTCAAAAACATTCAAGGACCTTTCCAGGTAACTTACTGACACGCACACATACTGTACGTCACAACTGGATAAAGGGAATATATGGTGGCCTTTTAGGTGTGGAGCGAGACATCGGACGGCTCGGGTGCAGTCAACTTCTTAACTGGTATGGGAGGGTTCTTGCAAGCTGTAGTGTTTGGTTACACTGGCTTCAGGTGAGACGTCTGTCACTCCACTGTTAATCAAACACATCAATAGAAATATTTTAAATTTTTAGAGTTCAGAAAGAATGCTTGGCCTTTTCCCCACTTCTTCCCAATGAGCTGAGTGAGCTTTGCATACACGGAGTCAGCTACCTGGGCAATCGGATGGACTGGCTCTTTAGAAAACACGAGGTTCGCATAATACTGCGGGAGCAGGAAGCTGGTGACGGGTTTGCGAAGAGGTGTGATCTGCAGGTGGTCCTCAAGGCATCAGGGACTAAAATCCCTTTGACTCCAGGTAACACAAAGTCATCAAAAGGGAACTGCACGTTTTTTTATATTTTGCCCATCATTCACAATCCCGATGTAAGACAATAACTTGTTTTTTGCATTCCAATTTGTATATTATGTGTATATATACTAGGGGTGTGGGGAAAAAAATCGATTCGAATACGAATCGCGATTCTCACGTTGTGCGATTCAGAATCGATTCTCATTTTTTTAAAAGTCGATTTTTTTTTTTTTTAATTATTAGGTTTTTGTTAATCAATCCAACAAACCAATACACAGCAATACCATGATAATGCAATCCAATTCCAAAACCAAATCTGACCCAGCAACACTCAGAACTGCAATAAACTGAGCAATTGAGAGGACACACAAACACGACACAGAACAAACCAAAAGTAGTAAAACAAGAATCAATATTATCAAAAACAGTATCAGTATTAGTTACAATTTCAGCATAGCAGTGATTAAAAATCCCTCATTTACATTATTATTATTAGACATTTATGAAAATGGAAAAAAAAGAACAATAGTGTCACAGTGGCTTACGCTTGCACCGCATCTCATAAGCTTGACAACACAGTGTTCAATGTTTTCACAAAGATAAAATAAGTCATATTTTTGGTTTGTTTAATAGTTAAAACAAATTTACATCATTGCAATCAGTTGATAAAACATTGTCCTTTACAATTATAAAAGCTTTTTACAAAAATCTACTCTGCTAGCATGTCAGCAGACTGGGGTAGATCCTGCTGAAATCCTATGTATTGAATGAATACAGTATCGTTTTTAATCGGAAAAATATCGTTTTTGAATCGAGAATCGCGTTGACTCGAAAAAATCGATGTATAATCGAATCGCAACCCTAAGAATCGATATTGAATCGAATCATAGGACACCCAAAGATTCGCAGCCCTAATATATACTGTATGTATGTATATACTGTATGTATATTAAGAGTGTGCAGCTCTACCTTAAATTGTGATTCGATATGAATCTCGGTACATGGGTTATGATACATGATACTTTTTAAAACATTATGATTTGATGCGATACGATTCCATGCATTTCAATGCAGACGGAAGCTTTGAAAACCAAATTAAATATACAGTGAGGCAAAGAAGTATTTAGTCAGCCAGCAATTGTGCAAGTTCTCCCACTTAAAATGATGACAGACGTCTGTAATTTTCATCATAGGTACACTTCAACTGTGAGAGACAGAATGTGGAAAAAAATCCAGGAATTCACATTGTAGGAATTTCAAAGAATTTATTTGTAAATCATGGTGGAAAATAAGTATTTGGTCAACCATTCTAAGCTCTTACTGATGGAAGGAGGTTTTGGCTCAAAATCTCACGATACATGGCCCTATTCATTCTTTCCATAACACGGATCAATTGACCTGTCCCCTTAGCAGAAAAACAGCCCCAAAGCATGATGTTTCCACCTCCATGCTTCACAGTAGATATGGTGTTCTTGGGATGCAACTCAGTATCCTTCTTCCTCCAAACACGACAAGTTGAGTTTATACCAAAAAGTTATATTTTGGTTTCATCTGACCACATGGATTTCTCCCAATCCTCTGCTGTATCATCCATGTGCTCTCTGGCAAACTTCAGACGGGCCTGGACATGCACTGGCTTAAGCAGGGGGACACGTCTGGCACTGCAGAATTAGATTCCCTGTCTGCGTAGTGTGTTACTGATGGTAACCTTTGTTACTTTGGTCCCAGCTCTCTGCAGGTCATTCACCAGGTCCCGCAGTGTGGTTCTGGGATTTTTGCTCACCGTTTTCATGATCATTTTGACCCCACGGGATGAGATCTTGCGTGTATCCCCAGATCGAGGGAGATTATCAGTGGTCTTGAATGTCTTCCATTTTCTGATAATTGCTCCCACAGTTGATTTTTTTCACACCAAGCTGCTTGCCTATTGTAGATTCACTCTTCCGAGTCTGGTGCAGGTCTACAATTCTGTTCCGGGTATCCTTCGACAGCTCTTTGGTCTTGGCCATTGTGGAGTTTGAAATCTGACTGTTTGAGGCTGTGGACAGGTGTCTTTTATACAGATAACGAGTTCAAACAAGTGCCATTAATACAGGTAACGAGTGGAGGACAGAAGAGCTTCTTAAAGAAGAAGTTACAGGTCTGTGAGAGCCAGAGATCTTCCTCGTTTGAAGTGACCAAATATTTATTTTCAACCATAATTTACAAATAACTTCTTTAAAATTCCTACAATGTGAATTCCAGGATTTTTTTTCACATTCTGTCTCTCACAGTTGAAGTGTACCTATGATGAAAATTACAGACCTCTGTCATCATTTTAAGTGGGAGAACTTGCACAATCGGTGGCTGACTAAATACTTTTTTGCCCCACTATATCACGTATCATGTCGGAACAATGGCATGTGTTTATTTTCTAAATGTAAACATACTAAACAGGCGGTGCCTGCAATAATTATGATCAAATAGTAGAAGTATCAACTTCATGTGGTTGCAATCTATATATACACTTAAAGAAAATATTATGTAAACCGAATACTTTTGAAAAAGCTATCAGCAAAGAACAAGCAAGCTGTGCATCAAGTAGAGGTGTTATAAGACCACGGTAACACACGTGCAAAATACTATTTGGTGCCACCACGTAAACTAAACAGCAGCTATTGACATACTGAGCTGGTGAGCTGCTGCATTGCCTCTGAGTAGGTAATAAATTATGCCTTTTACTTGTATAGTAGAAGGTTGGGGCCATGAACTAAGAAGTTGGTCAACTTTGACTTTCACCTTAGACTTGTAGATAGCGAGAAAGACATGAAAAGACATTTGTGTGTGCCCACGTTTTTCACCTGTGTGAGGACTGAGATTAATTTCTTATCTAAACGGTAAACTATGAACATCTTATTAGTCTCCATCCTATTGAGAGCAGACGTTGGACAGTAAGTGATTGTTTTATGTTCATAGTTTGTATTTCTTGTTTAGCATTTAGCAATAGTACTAATTGCTGGACCTGCTGATCCCTCAGCTTCTAAAGCTTGTAGCTCTATTTCACATATTCAGGCTAAAATTTGAACACCATTTGTCCAAAAGTAGTTGTTGTTTCTCATCAAGCCTGCCATGCAACTGTGAAATTAATGTGCCGCTGTGTACTTGAAGTAACCAAAATAAGGAAATATTACATGTTATTATGACTGTGCCTGTTACATTACATACAGTATATACTTACAGCATTCATATAAGACGTTAATGTTGGCGCTAACTGGCAGCCACGCTTCCGTCAGTCTACCCCAGGGCAGCTGTGGCTACTGATGTAGCTTACCACCACCAGGTGTGAATGAATGTTGAGTCCCACTTCTCTGTGAGCGCTCTGAATGTTTTGAAAAGCGCGATATAAATCTAAATCTAAGTTATTAATGTTTTTTGAAGGTATTTTAGATCGCTCTATAGGCGGAATAGAACAAATCCCATTACCTCCATTCCATTGTTAGCCGCCTTGTACTTGCCATATAACACAAATTAAAAATGCATTAAAAAAAACACATGATTTCTTGTATCACATAATGATTGTAAATCCCCCTTTAAGAAAAAGACCTGATGAGTAATGATGAACAATAGTTTGATGTTGGTCACATTTGGTTGTGTCGGGTTTTTTTGTGGATGCTGCTGACATTACTACACTACTTAGAACTATTTCATGTCACTTTTCATAACAAAGATATACTGTATATTCAAACTTGAAGCTTCATTATTAACTGCTGTTAATTTGTAAATTGTTATGGATGTTTTGTTTTATAATTAATTTACATTGCATGTTTATTTCAGGGACGCCGGTAATGTTTCCGAGAGAACCTGGATGTGTTTGTAAACTTCAACTGTCGTCTTTCTGCTGACCTCTCTGAGAGAGGACTCAGGCGGTTCTAATCACTACATGCACCCTACAAAATGTGCTATATACCGTGACGTCATGATTGCTGCCGCACTATTTGCCAAATATTTGTGCAAAAAACGGCTTAGTATATGAACTTAACAAAAGATACAACTAGGCCAATATAAATCAATCATCACTATAAAACTGTTTTTACATTTAAAATGGCTGAAATAAAGAGATAAAAATATAAAATACTGCACGTGTCCTGTTTTTTTTATTTTCAATTACTGTAAATCAATAAATATGTATCTTGATAGTGTGTATGTACAGTCGTGGTCAAAAGTTTACATACACTTGTAAAGAACATAATGTCATGGCTGTCTTGAGTTTCCAATAATTTCTACAACTCTTATTTTTTGTGATGGAGTGATTGGAGCACATACTTGTTGGTCACAAAAAACATTCATGAAGTTTGGTTCTTTTATGAATTTATTATGAGTCCACTGAAAATGTGACCAAATCTGCTGGGTCAAAAGTATACATACAGCAACGTCACTTGGCAAGTTTCACTGCAATAAGGCGCTTTTGGTAGCCATCTACAAGCTTCTGGAAAGTTTCTGGTTGAACTACCGTCAATCACCACCATGCTTGACGGTAATTCGGTAAAATTTAACCAGAAACTTGCCAGAAGCTTGTGGGTGGCTACCAAAAGTGCCTTATTGCAGTGAAACTTGCCAAGGGACATGTAACCAAATGGGTTGGTGTTCCTGTGATTAAAGGCCTCACCTTTTCTCCTCCAAACATATTGCTGGGTATTGTGGCCAAACAGCTCAATTTTTGTTTTATCTGACCACATAACTTTCCTCTTGGAGCTCTTTGTCCATGTGATGTCAGATGAAACAAAAATTTGGCCACAATTCCCAGCAGTATGTTTGGAGGAGAAAAGTTGAGGCCTTTAATCCCAGGAACACCACCTACCGTCAAGCATGGTGGTGGTAGTGTTATGCTGCGGGCCTGTTTTGCTGAAAAGAGAACTGGTGCTTTACAAAGCGTAAATGAGACGATGAAAAGTCGGATTACCTCCAAATTTTTCGGGACAACCTAAAATCATCAGCCTGGGGGTTGGGTCTTGGGCGCAGTTGGGTGTTCCAACAGGACAATGACCCCAAACACACGTCAAAAGTATAAAGGTATAAAGGAATAGCTAAAACAGGCAAGAATTAAGGTTTTTGGAATGGCCTTCCCTGACTTAAACCCCATTGAGAACATGTGGACAATGCTGAAGAAACAAGTCAATGTCAGAAAACCAACAAATTTAGCTGAACTGCACCAATTTTTTCAAGAGAAGTAGTAAAAAATTCAACCCGAAGCTAAATTCATAAAAGAACCAAACTTCATGAATGTTTTTTGTGACAAACAAGTATGTGCTCCAATCACTCTATCCCAAAAAAATTAATTGTAGAAATTATTGGAAACTCAAGACAGCCATGACATTATGTTTTTTACAAGTTTAAACTTTTGACCAAGACTATATGTATATATAGACACTATCAATAAATATATACATATATATTATGGACACTATCAATACATATACACTATATTGCCAAAAGTATTTGGCCACCCATCCAAATGATGACAATCAGGTGTCCTAATCACTTGGCCCGGTGTATAAAATCAAGCACTAGGCGTGGAGACTGTTTCAACAAAAAAATGTGAAATAACGGGCCTCTCTTAGTGATTTCCAGCGTGGAACTGTCATAGGATGCCAGCTGTGCAACAAATCCAGTCGTGAAATTTCCTTGCTCCTAAATATTCCAAAGTCAACTTAACTGTAAGAAAAGAGAAGAGTTTGGGAACAACAGCAACTCAGCCACCAAAGTGGTAGGCCACGTAAACTGACAGAGAGAAGTCAGTGGATGCTAAAGTGCTTAGTGCAAAGACTTTCTGCACAGTCAGTTGCTACAGAGCTCCAAACTTCATGTGACCTTTCAATGAGCACGTACAGTACGCAGAGAGCTTTATGGAATGGGTTTCCACGGCCGAGCAGCTGCATCTAAGCCATACATCACCAAGTCCAATGCAAAGCGTGGGATGCAGTGGTGTAAAGCACGTCGCCACTGGACTGTAGAGCAGTGGAGACGCTTTCTCTGGAGCGACGAATCACGCTTTTCCATCTGGCAATCTGATGGACGAGTCTGGGTTTGGAAGTTGCCAGGAGAATGCTAAATTTCGGACAGCATTGTGCCGAGTGTGACATTTGGTGGAGTTGGGCGTGGCCCGTTAGTTCCAGTGAAAGGAACTTTGAATGTTCCAGGATACCAAAACATTTCGGACAATTCCTTACGATGGAACTTGAAGTTCAAATGTGAGTAAAGGCAGGTGGCCAAATACTTTTGGCAATATAGTGTATTTATGGAGACGAACGGTAGGAAATGGATATACATATATACAGTGGGTCAAAAAGTATTTAGTCAGCCACCGATTGTGCAAGTTCTCCCACTTAAAATGATGACAGAGGTCTGTAATTTTCATCATAGGTACTTTAACTGTGAGAGACAGGAATTCACATAGTAGGAATTTTAAAGAATTTATTTGTAAATTATGGTGGAAAATAAGTATTTGGTCAACCATTCAAAGCTCTCACTGATGGAAGGAGGTTTTGGCTCAAAATCTCACGATACATGGCCCCATTCATTCTTTCCTTAACACGGATAAATCGTCCTGTCCCCTTAGCAGAAAAACAGCCCCAAAGCATGATGTTTCCATCCCCATGCTTCACAGTAGGTGTGGTGTTCTTGGAATGCAACTCAGTATTATTCTTCCTCCAAACATGACAAGTTGAGTTTATACCAAAATGGATACATGGATGATACAGCAGAGGATTGAGAGAATGTCATGTGGTCAGATGAAACCAAAATACAACTTCACAGATGAAGTGTACTTATGATGAAAATTACAGACCTCTGTCATCATTTTAAGTGGGAGAACTTGCACAATCGGTGGCTGACTAAATACTTTTTTGCCCCACTGTATAAGAGTGCCCTGGAAGCCAAATCCTTTTCAACTCACATTCAATTGAATGCACTACAAACACAAGATATTTGATTTTCAAACTCATAAACCTTTTTTTTTTTGCAAATAATAATTAACTTAGAATTTATTGGCTACAACACGTGCCAAAGTAGTTGGGAAAGGGCATGTTCACCACTGTGTTACATCACTTTTCCTTTTCACAACACTCAATAAACCTTTGGGAACTGAGGAAACTAATTGTTGAAGCTTTGAAAGTGGAATTCTTTCCCATTCTTGTTTTATGTAGAGCTTCAGTCGTTCAACAGTCCGGGGTCTCCACTGTCGTATTTTACCCTTCATAATGCGCCACACATTCTCGATGGGAGACAGGTCTGGACTGTATTACGGAGCCACGCTGTTGTAACACGTGCTGAATGTGGCTTGGCATTGTCTTGCTGAAATGAGCAAGAGCGTCCATGAAAAAGACGGCGCTTAGATGACAGCATATGTTGCTCAAAACCTGTATGTACCTTTCAACATTAATGGTGCCTTCACAGATGTGTAAGTTACCCATGCCTTGGGCACTAATGCACCCCCATACCATCACAAATGCTGGCTTTTGAACTTTGTGTAGATAACAGTCTGGATGATTCGCTTCCCCTTTGGTCCGGATGACACAATGTCGAATATTTCCAAAAACAATTTGAAATGTGGACTCGTCAGACCAGAGAACACTTTTCCACTTTGCATCAGTCCATCTTAGATGATCTCGGGCCAAGAGAAGCCGGCGGCGTTTCTGGATGTTGTTGATAAATGGCTTTCGCTTTGCATAGTAGAGCTTTAACTTGCACTTACAGGTGTAGCGACTAACTGTATTTAGTGACAGTGGTTTTCTGAAGTGGTCCTGAGCCCATGTGGTGATATCCTTTAGAGATTGATGTCGGTTTTTGATACAGCGCCGTCTGAGATATCGAATTATAAATAAATAAATGGGTTGTACTTGTATAAAGCTTTTCGACCCACAAGGTACTCAAAGCACTTTGACACTACTTCCACATTTACCCATTCACACACACATTCACACGCTGATGGAGGGAGCTGCCATGCAAGGCACTAACCAGCACCCATCAGGAGCAAGGGTGAAGTGTCTTGCTCAGGACACAACGGACGTGACGAGGTTGGTACTAGGTGGGGATTGAACCAGGGACCCTCGGGTTGCGCACGGCCACTCTCCCATTGCGCCACGCCGTCCCTTTTCAGGCCATGCCGCAGGGCATATAGTATGCGCCTGCCTTGAATTACTGCCGGGTCAAACGTGCTTCCCAAAATAATTAGCGGATGCTTAGTATTACTGCCTGGTCAAACTCGTGACGTCACGAGCGACCATTCCCCTGTCATCACTTTCAAAATGGAGGAGGCTGATAATCAATACTGGTTATTTGAAATCGCATAAAGGGAAGAAGATCAACAGCTATTCAGTAGGATTTAAGGTCCAAGCTTACATCACACTCAAATTTTTACTGCATACCTTTGGTAAGTGCCGGAGTGAGAAGAGGTTTTAAAATAATTAGCTCATGCTTACTTTTACCGCATGCCTTTGGTAAGCGCAGGAGTGAGAAGAGGTTTTAAATTCATTAGCGCCCCGGCGGCAGTTCATGGAAATACGGTAAGTATGTATACATATATATATATGTATATATATATATATATACATATATATATATATATATATATATATATATATATATATATATATATATATATATATATATATATATATATATATATATATATATATATATATATATATATATATATATATATATATATACAGGAGTGAGAAGAGGTTTTAAATTCATTAGCGCCCCGGCGGCAGTTCGAGGAAATACGGTATGTATGTATACATATATATATGTATATATATATATACATATATATATATATATGTATATATATATATATATATATACATATATATGTATACATACATACCGTATTTCCTTGAACTATATGTATATATATATATATATATACATATATATATATGTATATATATATATATATATATATGTATATATATATATATATATATATATATGTATATATATATATATATATATATACATATATATATGTATACATACATACCGTATTTCCTTGAACTGCCGCCGGGGCGCTAATGAATTTAAAACCTCTTCTCACTCCTGCGCTTACCAAAGGCATGCGGTAAAAGTAAGCATGAGCTAATTATTTTAAAACTTCTTCTCACTCCGGCACTTACCAAAGGTATGCAGTAAAAATTTGAGTGTGATGTAAGCTTGAACCTTAAATCCTACTGAATAGCTGTTGATCTTCTTCCCTTTATGCGATTTCAAATAACCAGTATTGATTATCAGCCTCCTCCATTTTGAAAGTGATGACAGGGGAATGGTCACTCGTGACGTCACGAGTTTGACCAGGCAGTAATACTAAGCATCCGTTAATTATTTTGGGAAGCACGTTTGACCCGGCAGTAATATATATATATATATATATATATATATATATATATATATATATATATATATATATATATATATATATATATATATATATATATATATATATATATATATACATATACACATATATATATGTATGTATATATTTATATATATATGTGTATATATATATACAAATATATATATGTATATATAAATGTGTGTTTTTTAAGTGTGCAGAGTCAAACTCGAGACGAAATTCCGGACTCATGGTTTGTTGATTTAAATCTGGGCAACTAACCGCGCCTTCTCTTTGCCATTGAGGTTGTCTGATTTATAGTACATTGCATCCCTTACCTAACGCCACACACTGTTTCTAGTTGGGTATCCGCCCTTTCCGAGGTAGCCAGTCTGAAAACCAAACACGGCTTGGCCGACGTCACTGAATCGCGCACACGGGATAGGTCGATGCAGTTTTGAAAATGTTAACAGTCGGGAGTAGCTGAGTGGGCGCTTTGGTGACTGCGTGTTGACTGCAAGCAGCAGATTGTGCGTGTTATTTCATAGATTTTATCAGTATTTTTGGTCAAATATGAGAAAGATTATCTTTTAACGATTTACGGAGCAACGCACGTTGGATGCCATTGACGGTTACTCCCATTTTCAAAGGTAAATAATGCTACTTATACGAGCATGACTAGCTTTAGCTAAAGTCAGCTAGCTTCGGTGGAAAAACAACTTTGCCGCCTGAAGAATGCTGGCTTCGGAAAATGCTCACAAATACCGATCATGTTTGCTGCCTAATTGTGTGGTTTGTGGTGTTGTATTTAAATATTAGAACAATGATGGTGGTGTTTTTAAATGTTTACCAAAATATTTGTGAAGACGATGGCAGCGCGCGTGAAAGCATTAACAGTGCAGGCTAATATGATTCCAAAGTTATTTCAATTAAAACGTCTGACTAAGTATAATTTTGTTGTGTTTATGCAGTCTTTCTATCAAAACATTTCTGCTTGTTATGTCAGTTTCGGATGTTGGTGTGTTCACCTGTTTTTAAACCTAGTGAACAATGAGGGGACTTCCGGTGTCGTCTGCATTCAATCAAATTCAGCTAAATTAAAGCAAAGTTGCAATGATTGTCACACACACACACTAGTTGTGGGGAAATGTGACCCATCCCTCAGTTCACCCCCTGTAAGGTGAGGGGAGCAGTGAGCAGCAGCTGAGGCAGCGCCCTGGAATCATTTTTGGTGATTTAACCCCCAATTACAACACTTGATGCTGTGTGCCAAGTGTTAACTTATAAAATGTGTTTACTTTGAGCTAAGTTGTTCTTATGCTTGCAGCTACATTGAATAGAGTTTTATTGTCATTATTGCAATGAACAGGTTCAAAGAACAACGAAATTGGAGACATTGGTGACATCGATTTGGGCCAAACTATTGCGGGAATGTTTTAGGGTTGTCAAAAAGCTGTGAAAACGATGATGCTGTGTTCAAAATTTAGATTTTTTGCTGAACATTTGTGACCCTATTGCTTTGCACCTTGGTGTGTGTGTGTGTGTAGATATATATGTGTGTGTGTGTGTATGTATATATATATATATATATATATATATATATATATATATATGTATATACATATGTATATATATGTGTGTGTGTGTATATGTATATATACATATATATATGTGTGTATGTATGTATATATATTTGTGTTTGTGTATTTATGTATATATATATGTGTGTGTGTGTTTATATATATATATATATGTATGCGTGTTTGTATATATTTAATTCTATTTTAGTTACTTTATTGAGTTTACAACCCCCTAGCGCTGATTTGTACTGTTTTTGTAGTTATTTTGTTTATTATTATTTCTCGAATGTTTGTAAATGTTGCAGTTTATAACTAAGGTTCACAAAATAAAAAGATATATATATATATATATATATATGTATTAGTGGTGTGGGGAAAAATCGATTCGAATTTGAATCGCGATTCTCACGTGCGATTCAGAATCGATTCTCATTTTTTTTAAATCGCTTCTTTTTTGTTTTTTATCAAACCAACTAAACAATACACAGCAATACCATAACAATGCAATCCAATTCCAAAACCAAACCTGACCCAGCAACACTCAGAACTGCAATAAACAGAGCAATTGAGAGAAAACACAAACACGACACAGAAGAAACCAAAAGTAGTGAAACAAAAATGAATATTATAGAAAACAGTATCAATATTAGTTATAATTTCAGCTTAGCAGTGATTAGAAATCCCTCATTGACTTTATCATTAGACATTTATAAAAATAAAAGAAGAACAATAGTGTCACAGTGGCTTACACTTGCATCGCATCTCATAAGCTTGACAACACACTGTGTCCAATATTTTCACAAAGATAAAATAAGTAATAGTTTTGGTTCGTTTAATAGTTAAAACAAATTTACATTATTGCAATCAGTTGATAAAACATTGTCCTTTACAATTATAAAAGCTTTTTTTTTTTTAAATCTACTACTCTGCTAGCATGTCAGCAGACTGGGGTAGATCCTGGTGAAATCTTATGTATTGAATGAATACAGAATTGTTTTCCATCCATCCATTTTCTACCGCTTATTCCCTTTCGGGGTCGCGGGGGGCGCTGGCGCCTATCTCAGCTACAATCGGGAGGAAGGCAGGGTACACCCTGGACAAGTCGCCACCTCATCGCAGGGCTACAGAATCGTTTTGAATCGGAAAAATATCGTTTTTGAATCGATAATCGAATCGAAAAAAATCGAATTATCGAATTGTGACCCCAAGAATCGATATTGGATCGAATCATGGAACACCCAAAGATTCACAGCCCTAATACATATATATATATATATATATACATACATATAATAGGGTTGTAGCGACATTCAAACTTCTTATTAGGGTTATTGTGACCGCAATCATTGCGGTATTTTTGAATGTGCTCAATAGGTACACATTTACAGGTGCTGGTCATATTATTAGAATATCATGAAAAAGTTGATTTATTTCATTAATTCCATTTAGAAAGTCAAACTTGTAGAATGTATACATTCATTCCAAACAGACTGATACATTTCAAGTGTTTTTTGCTAAAAAGGAGATGATTATAGCTGACAACTAATGAAAACCCTAAATTCAACATCTCAAAAATTTGAATATGGTGAAAAGGTCAGATATTGAAGACACCTGGTGCCACACTCTAATTAGCTAACTAACTCAAAACACCTGGAAAAGCCTTTAAATGGTCTCTCGTTTTGATTCTGTATGACACACAATCATGGGGAAGATTGCTGACTTGACAACTGTCCAAAATATGACCATTGATACTTTAAAGAAGGAGGGCAAGACACAAAAGGTAATTGCCAAAGAGGTTGGATGTTCCCAGAGCTCTGTGTCCAAGCACATTAATAGAGAGGCGAAGGGAAGACAAAGATGTGGCAGAAAAAAAGTGTACAAGCAAGAGTGATAACCGTGCCCTGGAGAGGATTGTCAAACAAAACCGATTCAAAAACGTGGGGGAGATCCACAAAGAGTGGACTGCAGCTGGAGTCAGTGCTTCAAGAACCACCACGCACCGACGTATGCAAGATATGGGCTTCAGCTGTCGCATTCCTTGTGTAAAGCCACTCTTGAATAAGAGACAACGTCAAAAGCGTCTCGCCTGGGTTCAAGACAAAAAGGACTGGACTGCTGCTGAGTGGTCCAAAGTTATGTTTTCAGATGAAAGTAATGTTTGTATCTCCTTTGGAAATCAAGGTCCCAGAGTCTGGAGGAAGACAGGAGAGAAACAGAATCCACGTTGCCTGAAGTCCAGTGTCAAATTTCCTCAATAGGTAATGGTCTGGGGTGCCATGTCATCTGCTGGTGTTGGTCCACTGTTTCCCGAGGTCTAGGGTCAATGCAGCAGTCTACGAGGAAGTTTTAGAACACTTTATGCTGCCTGCCACGGACCAATTTTATGGAGGTGAAGATTTCATTTTCCAACATGACTTGGCACCTGCACACAGTGCCAAATCTAACAGTACCTGGTTTAAGGACCATGGTATCCCTGTTCTTGATTGGCCTGCAAACTCACCTGACCTTGACTCCATAGAAAACCTATGGGGTATTGTGAAGCGGAAGATGCGAGAGGCCAGGCCCAACAATGCTGAAGAGCTGAAGGCCACTATTAAAGCAACCTGGGCTCTCATAACACCTGAGGAGTGCAACAGACTGATCGACTCCATGCCACGCCGTATTGCTGCAGCAATTCAGTCAAAAGGAGCTGCAACTAAGTATTGATTGCCGTACATGCTGAAAATTTCCATGTTCATACTTTTCAGTTGGCCCACATTTCTAAAAAATATTTTTTGGTACTAGTCATAACTAATATTCTAATTTTCTGAGATACTGAATTTGGGATTTTCAGTAATTGTCAGTACTAATCATCCAAATTTAAAGAAATAAACATTTGAAATATATCACTATGTGTGTAATGAATTGATATAATATGTAAGTTTCACATTCTGAATATAATTACTGAAATAAATCAACTTTTTCATGATATTCTAGTAATATGAACAGCACCTGTATTTTTTCCACTTTATAATATTCACACAAGTTTTATGTAAGAAATAAATTACAATATACTTTTTATGGCAGAAGAAAAACATTAAATATTGTTCTGGCTTCTTAAGACCCATGGTATTTATATTGAGTGTTTAGATATGTTTATCATCTTTTGTTTTCATTTGTTAAGTGTTTTTCTAATGGCATCTGTGGCAACATTTAATACGTTTCCATCCACCGACTTCAATCATACAATTAATTATTTGCTCTGGCTTTTAAAGTTTGAGTACCTAAGTTATATTCTTTAACAACCAAAAAATTCATTCACATTATACAGTATATTGCAACAGTAATAATTTCTGAAACAAATTGTATGTCTGCGTGCTGTCTGTGCCTTTATAATTACTTATTTTAGTAAATAAAACCCAAAGAGACAAAATCATTTGTTAACCAACCTCTCCAGTTCCAACCACAGGATTTAGAGAAAGGAGGGGTAAGCAGAGCCCATTAAAGAGCCTCCTCATTGGCTGACGTAATATATAGTGAAGCGTGTGCACAGTACAAACTTGGTTTCAGTAAAGCATGGCTGCCGAACATGGCAATACGGCGCTGGCCTTTATAGCATCCATCCATTTCCTACCGCTTATTCCCTTTGGGGCCGCGGGGGGCGCTGATGCCTATCTCAGCTACAATCAGCATATACTGCTAAAAAAACCTAAAAAGAGGAAATCAAAGGAAGAAAATAAAGTCGCTCTACGTCCAAAAATACAAATAAGAGCCAAAACACGAATAAATATTGGTTCGGCATATTCAAGATGGAGGGAATTGCGGGCCAGTCTTGGACTAACTTTGGACTGAGGAACTCTTTTTCTAGCGTTGTAACACATCAGCATGCTACTGTATTAGCTGTAAAACCCAACGACAGCAAGAAGATGCAACACGAAATGCGTTTGAGTTCGGAATGCACAACACTGCGATATGACACCAATTTGTACTGACTGAAAAACATGAACAATCTTATTAAAGTGTAGGTAAAGTATTAGCCCACATTTCATGTTTTGTTTGTACACAGCGAGCCAGACAGCGTATGTACAGGAGTTGTACTAACACACATGGCGTGCTGCGTCTATCATAATCCATATTAAAGTGACTCACTCGATGGACGGTTATTTGTCTTGTCCAACTGGCCGGTGACGTTTCCTGTTGATTTTGGGTATGCACTCCATTTATGTCAAAATAGCTTGGCTCTCAGTTCCATATTTATAGCGGCAAAATCGTTTTCACCTCACTCTCCCGGCTTCTGTATGCTCCAACGTCTCACTCTTTCTTCGTGTTCGCTTCTATAAGCAGCGGTATATTTAGCATCAAAAGTGTAAGGTTGTGAATCCTCATTTGTCCAAAAATAGTCATCTTTGTTGTCTGTTACCAAGTTGGCCATTATTAGAAAACACACTTGTGTTTGATCCCGGAAGTACTTTAGGAACAAAAATTGTTGCCGGAAGTTGGAAATATGCTGTTATGGAAACAGAAGTTAATGCGCGGAAGAAATCCGTCCTGGAAATAAATAAAATGATCAAAATACCAAAATCATGAACATATTGCATTTTGTTATGCTGTTACGACCTTATATACTGTATAGACTTGCACTTTGTATACTAGGGATGTAACGGTACGTGTATTTGTAATGAACCGTTTCGGTATGGGTGTTTCGGTTCGGAGGTGTACCGAACGAGTACACATGCTAGCAGTGACCGGGCTCGGACAACGTGTAAAAGCCAGAGCTTGAAGACCCTCCTGCGTCGTTAAGATCTCCCGTTTGGGAACACTTTGGCTGCGCGATACAACAATGGAGGACTGAGGTTTGCCGACATTGTTCAGCAGCTGCTTCTGACAACACGTCAAACGTGTTGCACCTTTTCTGCTTCCGGCTCCCAGACCGCAGTCATGGAGTGCAGGGGAGACACTCCTCCACGGCTGATGTATTCTCGGGGGCAACACGCTTCACTCTACCCGGCAGTGGGTCTCCACAGCTCCGGACCCAAGGGTAAATGAAGAGTCCTGCGATTAGTTGCAAATCGTGGCTTTATTGATGTCTTGCGCACAGCCAATCCAACAAAACACTAGCCACTCCCCGCACTCATGCTACCGCTCGCTCGCCCACTCATTCATCTCACATGCTGTCACATATTAAAGGGCCACACACACACACATACACTACTCTCATAACACATGCTAACCCATTTGAAGCGTCGACACCGCATTCAAGCAGCCTCTTCTCGGCGAGTCAGGCAGGGCTAAAGCAATAACAAATGTTTTTATTGCAGCAGATTTAAGTCCATATTGCATTACAAACTAGATTTTGACCCACTTCTATGGTGGAAGAACAATGAGCCCATAAATCCTCTTACTGCCAAGTTAGCCAGACTGGGGGGTAAAAGAAAAGTTTATATGAGGCTGAGACTGTTTAATGTCGCACTTTGTATATGTAGAAGAAAAGTTTTGTCATTTTATTTAATCAGAGCAACAATCTGAGGCAGTTTAATGTTTATTAACGTGGACCCCGACTTAAACAAGTTGAAAAACTTATTGGGGTTTTACTATTTAGTGGTCAGTTGTACGGAGTATGTACTGTACTGTGCAATCAACTAATAAAAGTCTCAATCAATCAGAAAAAGCACTTTATATGTAGAAAGGTTTTGTTAAGAAACCATTCCGAGCCTTATCTTATTTAGTTTTTATTTTATATATGTTGACCACATTAACCCTGGCAATGGACCCTGTGTGTATATGTATGCTATGCCATTGTTTACAAATTTGGTAGATAAATAACCAAAAAATGTATATTTTGTTGTTTTCCTACTGTACCAAAAATGAACCGAACCGTGACCTCTAACCCGACGTACGTACCGAACCGAAATTTTTGTCTACCGTTACACCCCTAGTGTAGACAAAACGTTGCTGGAGGGTTTTGAAGTTGTTTTAGAGGACTTTGAAGGCTACAACGGTGACTCGAAGACTCTCTATTCTTGTCTCTTATAATGATTGTGAACAATAGTCAAAATTCCCAAAAAAGTACAGTTCCCCTTTAAGGCTGGTCATTGCAATGCATCGGACATTTTCGAGCATCCAACATCAAAAAACTCTTTCCTCAACCACGACCGTCATCGCTCGCCTGCAACAGGAACAAACCAGCCAAATAATTGAGCTTGTCAACATTGCTGCAAAGTATGGATTTTGTGCTGATTTATTGTGCATACAAAACCAAATATTGACTTGAGCTAAGACAGTAGTATATTATAAAACAAGGCGACAGTTAAAGGACTTCCGTTTATCCCCTCTTTTATCACACAGAAAAAACCCGCCAGGTGAACAGCTGATTTTACTGTTTCCGGCGCTGACGTAGACAACCATGTGACCATAGGAAGAACAAATACACTACAGTACTAAGATTATATTGGCCATAAACAGTTGGCTTCTACAGCAGTGATGCCCACAGTGCGGCACAGGGGCCATCTGTGGCCCGTGACTCATTTGTAATTAGCCCTCGGTAAATTAAAGAATGAAAGAAATGGAAAAACAGCAAGAAACACAATAACAACAAGTCAAAATGTTGACAAACAGCTAATAATAACGATACAAAGCTTTGTCCTAAATAAAGAAAACATATACATATTTGTGTGTGTGAGTGCCGAGCTGTACAGTGTGAGCAATTTAGTCTATTTGCGACTAAAAATACGTTGTAGGTATAGTGAAATTAAAAAAAAGTAGCACACATGCAAATACAGGTTTGACCCTTTTAATTAGTGTTTCGCTCCTGAAATAAATCTATCCAATTTGATCAAATTACAGTCAAAATTTTCACCCATCTATGTAACATGTATAAAGTTAACTTAAACCATAATGGTTAACCGGATGGTCGCAATAACTTTATTTAGCCATTTTATTTATTGTTTTGGTTGTGTATATTGTAAGGTACTCCACCCCCTCCTCCTAAACCCTTAACAAAGACATAAACTCTTTTGTTTCTGACAGAGAATATTTATTATTTTTTGTTTTAAAATTTTACTTTGATATTTAAAAGTTAACATTCCATTTATAATGATAAAATATACAAGTAAAGATAGTTTATTGCATTTGAAACGGTGTAACTATTATGTATAATTACATCAATATTATTGCAATATTATTATGTATTAGTACATCATTGATAATTTGCCCTCAAAATAATGTTGACAATTTTTTGGGACGGCGTGGCGCAGTGGGGAGAGTGGCCGTGCGCAAGCCGAGGGTCCCTGGTTCAATCCCCACCTAGTACCAACCTCGTCAAGTCCGTTGTGTCCTGAGCAAGACACTTCACCCTTGCTCCTGCTGGGTGCTGGTTAGCGCCTTGCATGGCAGCTCCCTCCATCAGTGTGTGAATGGGTAAATGTGGAAGTAGTGTCAAAGCGCTTTGAGTACCTTGAAGGTAGAAAAGCGCTATACAAGTACAACCCATTTATCATTTGTTGGTCAATGTTTTGTCCATCAAAGTATATTGGCCCAGGCTTACGAGTACCAGTCGGCATGAATATATCTGTTCAATCAAATTTTTAAAAATATATAACTTGAAAACCCTGATTTAAAGTTCAAATAATTCCATGCCATAGTCTGTAAAAATGCATAACAGTTCAGAAGGCACTACATTTTGTTTAATTTTGCTAAAATGAAAGAGTTTTCTGCTGAAGGTCGGACACCTTTAAATCTGGACCAGGACCAAAATAATCATAGTGCACCAGTCTTTATCACTAGATCCTCTTGTTAACTTTGAGCCGGAATTAGTTGACTTTGTACTGTTTGTTTATTTTCAGAAATTAACCTAGCTGGTGGACAAAGATAACGTGTGTTGTTGCTGGTGTGGAGAGCAAAGGAGAAATGTGTGTGTGAGTTTAAGGATACAGTGTTGGAAGTAAGCTCTTCTGTTGGTTTGGTAAGGTTGGCACTAAAGTTACGATGGCACATGACAGTTTGTCGCAGTTTATCAGTCAATTTTGTGTGTTGCAGTTAGCTTGTGTCAGTAATTATTGATTTGTATAACAACTACAAAAATGGGCCTGAAGGTAAGGTTTTTTTGTGAGGCTCGGCTTTTACAAAGCTTCATAATGGTATGTTTCAATAGGTCAGAGTAAATTTGGGCTATCTTGTTTTTGTGAAGTTTATTTTTCCATTGTTGGTAATGATTTTGTTCTCCTGAACTTTTTGTTTCAGAAAGAGATTTTCACTCGCCCAGCTGCCACCATGAGCTCTGTACTGTCTTCTGTACAGACTCTCATGCAGATGTTCGATGAGAAAAAAGATGAATTTATCCGTGAAATTGATAATGTCCACATGGTTTGGCTTGAGGAGATCCAGCAAGAGGCCAACCGCATGTTCTCAAGGTAGGTCTTTTATTTACTTTTGTCTGAGCTGCACAGTGACATAGTTAACTCGTCTGCCTCACAGATGGGAGATTGAGGTTAAAATATTAGTTGGAGCATCTCTGTGTGATGCCAATCGTGCAGGTAAAACATAAAAAAGGTCACATTTCCTCAGAGCCCCAACTAAGCATGCCCTGCACCGTCCATGTGGGTCAATTTACTGTACGTTAATAATGGAACGGTTCATAGTTGCAAAAAGGCACGTGCCGGTTGCCTATTTTAAAGTATACCGTGGTATGAAAAAGTAAGAGTTAAATCCTTCAGATCCTGTGCGGCTCATGACCACACTCCCTGCACACAGCTGTGCACAATTTATGGTGGATGAAGGAGGCTCGCTAACTCAACTTTTCCCTCCATTTTAAAACGATAAAATGCTTCACCGACCGTAAAAAGAGTCAAGGGTTTGTAGGAAGAAGATCGCCAAATGTGCATGCGGACAGTGGCAGCAAGAGAAGACAACACATTGTGCATGAGAGCGCATCTACTATGGCGTTATATTTGTGTCTTAATGCTGAGGTCAGAAAAATGTTTTGCAAGCCCAGTCATTACATTTTGAAAATAGAGATTAAGCGAAACATAAAAAATGTTTGAGCAAATATAAATGTATTTTGTGCACAATAAAAGAGTTTGCTTATTTTTTAATATCCATATGAACACTAAATAATTACTGCTGTCTGCAGTCAGACCGATACACTCTCCCAGGCCCCCTCTCTTCCTCAACTTTCTGAGCATTCAACTTTTTTTCTACACTTGCTCAGATTTATGCATTGTGCTTGCCTAAGTCCGTTATATTTGTTTCAAAAAGGCAACCAATCATAGAACTGGACAAATGTTTGCTCTGATTGGATGTTTGGTCTCCAATGAGATCACTATTGTTATCCCGGAAGGTCCACTAAGTTGAGAAAAGAAGAGAAAGAAAGCTAAATTATGAAGCAAAATTTATTTTATATTTATAGTGTGTAAGTGTTGTTCTCTGGGGATTTATGTCCTGCTCAGAGAGAACTCTTTTATTTGTAAACATAGTGAGCTACTTTATACTGCAACTAACCTGAATTGTAAAGTACGCTGGTCAACTTTATTTTTAGAATTACCTTAACTAAAATGAGCTTTAGATATGCAGTATATTTCAGCAATAACATGTTTTTTAGGATATCTACATGTTATGTATTACATTTTGTTTGTATTAGTGTCTGTTTGTCCATCTGTGTTGCCCCTGCGATGAGGTCGTGTCTTGTCCAGGGTGTACGCAGTTTTCCGCCTGAGTGCAGCAGAGCTAAACTTCAGTACCCCCGCGACCCCGAAAGGGACAAGCGGTAGTAAATGGATGGATGGATGGATGGATGGATTTTTGTTAACTGGCTTGAGGGACTGTGATTTTCCTCATGAAGCAAACAGTTATTGAGTAGTTTATGGAGAAATGTGATGGTGATTGCTTGATTTGTAAGTTTTTACAAACCCTGTTTCCATATGAGTTGGGAAATTGTGTTAGATGTAAATCTAAACGGAATACAATGATTTGCAAATCCTTTTCAATCCACATTCAGTTGAATGCACTACAAAGACAAGATATTTTATGTTCAAACTCATAAACTTTATTTTTTTTTTGCAAATAATAATTAACTTAGAATTTCATGGCTGTAATACGTGCCAAAGTAGTTGGGAAAGGGCATGTTCACCACTGTGTTTCATCACCTTTTCTTTTAACAACACTCAATAAACGTTTGGGAACTGGGGAAACTTAATTGTTGAAGCTTTGAAAGTGGAATTCTTTCCCTTTCTTGTTTTATGTAGAACTTCAGTTGTTCAACAGTCCGGAATCTCCACTGTCATATTTTACGCTTCATAATGTGCCACACATTTTCGATGGTAGACAGGTCTGGACTGCAGGCGGGCCAGGAAAGTACCTGCACTCTTTTTTTACGAAGCCACTGTGTTGTAACACGTGCTGAATGTGGCTTACTGAAATAAGCAGGGGCGTCCATGAAAACGACGGCGCTCGGATGGCAGCATATGTTGTTCCAAAACCTGTATGTACCTTTCAGCATTAATGGTGCCTTCACAGACGTGTAAGTTACCCATGCCTTTGGCACTAATGCACCCCCATATCATCAAAGATGCTGGCTTTTGAACTTTGTGTCGATAACAGTCTGGATGTTTCGCTTCCCCTTTGGTCCGGATGACACAATGTCGAATATTTCCAAAACAATTCCAAATGTGGACTCGTCAGACCACAGAACACTTTTCCACTTTGCATCAGTCCATTTAGATGATCTCGGGCCCAGAGAAGCCGGCGGCGTTTCTGGATGTTGTTGATAAATGGCTTTTGCTTTGCATAATAGAGCTTTAACTTGCATTTACAGATGTAGCGACTAACTGTATTTAGTGACTGTGGTTTTCTGAAGTGTTCCTGAGCCAATGTGGTGATATCCTTTAGATATTGATGTCTGTTTTTGATACAGTGCCATCTGAGGGATGGAAGGTCACGGTCATTCAATGATGGTTTCCGGCCATGCCGTTCACGTTTAGTGATTTCTCCAGATTGTCTGAACCTTTTGATGATATTACGGACCGCAGATGTTGAAATCCCAAAATTTCTTGCAACGTTGTTCTTAAACTGTTTGACTATTTGCTCAAGCAGTTGTGGACAAAGGGGTGTACCTCGCCCCATCCTCTCTTGTGAAAGACTGAGCATTTTTGGGGAAGCTGTTTTTATACCCAATCATGGCACCCACCTGTTCCCAATTAGCCTACACACCTGTGGGATGTTCCAAATAAGTGTTTGATGAGCATTCCTCAACTTCATCAGTATTTATTGCCACTTTTTTCCAACTTTTTTGTCACGTGTTGCTGGCGTCGAATTCTAAAGTTAATAATTATTTGTAAAAAAAAAAATGTAATCAGTTTGAACTAGGGCTGGGCGATATTGCCTTTTTTTAATATCGCAATATTTTTCAGGCCATATCGCGATATACGATATATATTATGATATTTTGCCTTGGCCTTGAATGAACACCAGATGCATATAATCACAGCAGTATGATGATTCTATGTGTCTACATTAAAACATTCTTCTTCATACTGCATTAATATATGCTACTTTTAAACTTTCATGCAGAGAGGGAAATCACAACTAAGTCAATCGACCAAAATTGTATTTATTTAAGTTATTAAGCAATGGCACAAACATTCAAGTCATTTCCAAAACATAAATTGCAAGATTGTCAGAGACATTTTAAGTGTCAAATAAAAATGAGCTGCATAATAGGAAATCAAAAAATATTCGTCCTTCACTATGTGGTATGTTACTAAGGTTATGAAATTTTATTCATTCTCTTGCGAGTGACTTTTCAAATTATGCTACATATTAGCAGTAATGCTACTTTTTATAGCAACGCTTTTTCCCTCCACACTTGACAAATTACAGTTGTCTGTTCAACATATTCCCACTTGAAGCTGAACCACCGCCAGACGATGGAAACCCTGAAGTTTTTATTGGGAATTAAGTCTTCCTTCATTTGTTACCATATCCGCAGCATCTTTCTCCCGTATGGCTACGTTACCAGCTAACGTTAGCCACGCCGCTACCTCTCGGCTGGGCGAGGGTGTGTATGTGACGTATGACGTGACAGTTTGTGTCGTATGTAAGAATGTGCGCCTGCTTGTCTGAAGGAGACACAGGAAAGAGCGAGGAGAGCCTGAAGTGTACGCCCGCAGCTAAAAGTCCTGCGTGAGAACATATACTCGAATATTACGATATAGTCGATATATCGTATATATACTGATATATTGCCCGGCCCTAGTTTGAACATCAAATATGTTGTCTTTGTAGCATAGTCAACTGAATATGGGTTGCAAATGATTTGCAAATTATTGAATTCCGTTTATATTTACATCTAACACAATTTCCCAACTCATATGGAAACGGCGTTTGAAGATAAAATTAAATATGTAATACAACTACCAGCTTTGCAAACTCACCTGATGAGGGAGTTGGACAAGTGTGTACTTGCTGTGTCATCCAGATTATGTACCAAACAGAAAGCTTTGTGTTTTTTCTTTTTGGAAGGTGAAATAACTGAAAAAATTATTTGTATTATAGTTTCTTCAAAATAGCCTCCCTTTGCTCCGCTTCCTGCTTTACACACTTTGCATTCTCTCGATGAGCTTCGAACACACCTGTGAAGTGAAAACCATTTCAGGTGACTATGTCTTGAATCTCATCGAGAGAATGCCAAGAGTGTGCAAAAAAGTAACCAGAGCAAAGGGTGGCTATTTTGAAGAAACTAGAATACAAAACATGTTTTAATTATTTCACCTTTTTTGTAACATAAGTCTACATGTGTTCATTCATAGTTTTGATGTCTTCAGTGACAATCTACAATGTAAATAGTCAGGAAAATAAAGAAAACACATTGAATGAGGTGTGTCCAAACTTTTGGCCTGTACTGTATATATGTTTGTATATATGTGTTGCCTTCAATATTCCAATGGTGTTGTCATTCAATTTCAGAGATTTTAACACAGAGCTAGAGTTGATGCCCAAGACACCATCGCAAAAAAAGAATAGCCGCAGAAAGCGTGTATCTGTGGGGCGCCAGGAAGAAGGTCAAACCAGGAGAAGGTTTGTTTGCTGAAATGTACTTTTTTCCCGTATTTGTTAAAGGGGAACAGAACTGTACTTCTTGGCGGTTATTTACCCTATCTATCACAATCCTTATTAGAGACAAGCACACACATTTTTTTATTTTTTATGCATTCTAACTTGTAAACAAACACATAAGTCAGCCAACAATTGAGTCATTGCATTTGTTGCGCTCAAAAAGAGCCCCAAAAACATAAAAAATGTACATGATGAAAGTAAGTATATTATGGCTGTCAAAGTTAACGCAATTGTAACATGTCAACTATTATTTCCTTTAATGGTGCAAATTATTGTTGGCTTAAATATTGTGTATATTTTTTGATAACATTTTATGGTTTGCATTCCTCAATTACAGTACGTTTTGGCAGGCTGAATTTTGCACTTTATAAATAAATAGAGAAGGTTAAGTCATTGTCATGAAGCAATATGAATACCATTAAATTATACAACATATAATGTACAGAATATCAAAAGCGTTTATTCAGGCAGAAATATTACGGATTACATTACAAAACTTCTGTGACAATAATATCATGGTTGTAACAATTCACATTTTGTGTTAGTAATGCAGGAGACTAGTATCTAAACATGGAAGTGTAGCTCCTCTCCTCCAAAAAGCAAATTTGCCAAACAGCAGGAATTTTAATTCTGTTGGGCACACAAACGCACTGCGGGTAATTTTTTAAATAGTCATTAAAAGCGTGTTTGTCTATTTTTCGTGTTGTTGTTGTTTTTAAAAAAAAAACCTAATGGTTAATAAAATGTAATTAAATGGAACACATTGTCCAGTCATTGTTTCAAAAACGTAATTATCTGTCTACGGTACAGTTATTATTTATGTAAAATTATATCTATAAATAGCAGTTAATTTTGATTCAACTATGAACAAAATGCAATTGAATATTTTATTGATTTGACAGCCCTAAAATGTTTATGTAATATAGTAAAAGGCACATTAATAATGATAATATTAATGAAATATTTACGTATTTCAGTCATTTTAAGCGTACGGCAACGCATTAATTAAATTAAGTCTATTTCCACAATTTTTCTGCTATTTCCTTCAACAACAACACCATCACTCACTCATGGTAGACTTCCTGAGAGCCGACGACGGCTACTTTGGGACACATTATGTAGCAGAACCTCATATTTTTGAGCATGAATGCATGGGAGATGAGTTTTAGAAGCTGAGCGATAAGCAGATCCTGCTCTTGTGAAACAAAAATCATCATGCTGCACTATTGGTAAGTGCTGAACAAGAAATACAATTTACAAACAAAATAAAACAAACAATTACTGTACAATTTCTGCTCTCAGTGAGATGCTGACTGGTAGGATGATTATATTTTCCCGTTTAGGTAAAGAATTTATCATAATCCTCACAGGAAAAAACTAAACAAAATGAGCATATCTTGTGTCTTTCTAGCCATCTCTGTGTATAAATTGGATGTCAAAGTTGAATAACTTCTCGCTTTATGGCAACAACCTTTTACTATACAAGTGAGAGGCATGATTTATAATCTAGAATTAACTTTCACCAACTCGGAGGCTATACAGCAGCTCACCAACTCAATATGTCAATATTGTTCTTGCATAATCAATGCTTCACTAAACGTAGTTCCTTTAGGTCAGCCCTTATAATAATATCACTAATACTTGGTTTATATTCAGGTCACGAGATGTAAATGGAGGATTGTTGGATTTTAGATGTTTTTAGAGTGCTTTATTGGCACAAGATGCTATAATGTAGTGACTCCCATTACCTCCATTGTTTGCAGACTTTTGCAAGTTAGAATGCATAAAAAAAGAAAGATGTGTTCTTATCCTTTCAAATGGATTGTGAATGATAGACAACATATCAAAAAAAGTGCAGTTTCCCTTTAATACCTATTTAATATTGTGACTCCTGCTCCATTGTTGTTGATGTGATGCAGGTTCTCCAAGGGAAGACGCAGTAATCTTCGAGGTTCCTCAGTCAAGTCATTGAACTTCATTGCTGAAGATGAATCTTCTGCAGCTCAAAGCAGGACACGACCTCAACGCACTACTCGGAGAAACAAACAAAGCCAACTAGAAGAGGATGTAAACCAGGTGCCTCTTACAAGCAATGACAGCACAGAGGAATGTAAGAATAAAAAAAAGGTTGTTGAGGATGAAGGTGTGGATACAAATAGCGATGCCAAAATAGATGAGCCATGTCACACAAGCGAGTCTCCAGTGAAGATCCCATCACCTAATGTTGTCAGCATCTCTGCATCGGAGCGTTTGTCTGCTGAGTATGCAAAACAACCTGAGCCCTCTCCTGGACGTAAAGCTGCCAAAATTGCCATAGCGGGTAACGCCAGAAGGTCCCGCCGAAGCTCTGTTAGGTGTTCCCTCAAGGTGCGTCACTCTCTGACAGGCTTGCGTCACAGTATGAAGAAGGAATCTCTTCTTCGTGCATCACAACGATCCATGATGAAGAAAAAGGTGGCTCGTATGGGCAACTCATCATGTAGCAGCAGCAGCATTGATGGTGAGAAAGGAAAAAAAAATATGATCAAATATGTTTAAAACTTCTTAATGTGTGGATTGTTTGTCTATATATTCCTTGTGAATGACTGGTGACCAGACCGAGGTGTACCTTAATCAGGACAATTGATGTAGAAAATTGATGGATGAACGGATTTCAAAACATTTAGTCTGGATTTCAGTCAGTCTTATCGGGAATGCATGGATATATTTGTTACATTTTTTTTTTTGTAATTGTTGCAGATGTTTTAAATGAGTCTACTGAAGAGACTGTGGAAAAAGTGTAAGTATTAAGATCTTTTCTTTGCCAAAAGAAAGTCCAAAACCTTCACATTGAAGTAGAATAAAATTTAAAAAAATGTTTTTGTGACAATTAACAGGGCTGTTCCAGAAGACACATGGCCTGAAACTCGGGTAATAAGTAGTAGGTCGCATGCATACACGCCCTTTCTTTCTGCCGTTTGGTAGGGCAAATGATATCCTTTTATCCTTATATCTTGTACCATATTAATGTATACGCAGCGTGCAGAGCCTTCTTTGGCACGTGTTACTCGTTCTGTTGCTGCTAACTCACCCAAACTGGCCCCTCCATCGCTGTTTACCCCTGACAGGGGCACCATGGACAAGAGAATAGGTATCTGCTCACGATTTTAACAATTATGTCTGTTAAATTGTTTTGTTTGCAGCAATTTTTGTTAAAAAGCTTTGCATTTTCTTGTTTCAGTTGTCCCTGATAAGTTTCATACGTCCGAGACAAGCCAGAGGTGAGGCTGAGTGTTAAATGCATTCAGTATTGTACCTCTATTGGAGCAACAAACTAAGGCCATGTCCACACAAATTAGGATATTTTTTTAAATAATGCACATTTCCCCCACCGTGGTGGCGTTTAAAAAAAAAAGGGGGGGATCTGTCCACATGAAAACTAATTCACCTGATGTTGTGTGCATCTTGGCCAATCAAAAAGCAGACATGACTTGATCCTCAATTCCAACGCCTGTGCAGTGTACATAATATTTGAAATTGTGCTTGCTTGCATGGAGCCCAGAACACAAAATGGATGTTTTTATTGCCTTTAATTGTTGGAAGCTGCCTGCATGTCTACCTCGGCACAGGATTTGTAATGATGCAGTCATAAACAAGTATGTTTAGAACTATATGCTTTTTTTATGGCTTTCTTTTTAATGTTACATGACAGAGCTTGTTGTGGGTGCCATTTAGTCAGGGGACCTACAGAAGCATTCTGTGCCTGATACATGCCTTTATTTTGTCCCCAAAAGTTTCATCACTGAATTTGCCAGTCACTTTTTTGAAATTGAAAATCGAGTGGGACCTTTGTGAAATTGGCCCCTTATATTATTGCAAATATTAAAATAAAACTGCCGTTTGTTTGTTGTAGTTCATGCCATAAAGTTATTAAAGTTTTTCTAAAACGCATTTTATGACTAGTGACATCACCCGCCCCCTCCCCCAGCTTGTCCCAAACGTTTGTGCTGCTAAAACTTTTTGTCTGATTAAAACAGTTTTAATGTTAATGTTTTAATATTCATACTCAGCCACGCAACTTGTCAAAATCCCCCCAAACTTGTACCAAACATCTGCTACATTTGTGCTGGATTTTATTGAGGATGGATTTTCCAGCATAAACATTGATTCGATATCAGAGGGTTTGATAGATATGTCAATGTCCCTCTGCACATCACTATGGATGTGAATAGTAATCATTAAAACTAAAATAAATTTTTTTTTGCAGCACAAATGTTTGAGACAACTTCGGGGAGATCTTGACAAGTACGGGAGCTTGATGACGTCATTAGTCAGAAAATGTATTTTATAATAAGTTAAAAACCTTAACGGCACGCATGGGCTTTGTTTACAGCACAAACTTAGTACAAACAAATAACAGTGTTATTTTAATATTTACAATTGTGGGGGGTAACTTCACACAGGTACTAGAGTGCTCTGATTACTCACTAAATATAGAAAAAAAAAGTGGTTAAGTTGGCAACACCGATCCCACCTTAGTCTATTTATTCTCTGGCTGAACAAGTGAGGTAAAATTTGTGTCAAAGCAAGGGCAGACATGTGGCAGCAAATGTTTTTTTTGAGCGGGCGCCTGAGCATGCATGCTTCAGGAATAGAGTGGGGGTTAAATGATTATTTTCCGTAACTATATTCTTGGTTCTTTGCAGTATCTCGCTGGTTTTGACTTCAAAACTTGTCACTGTTTTTTATCTTGTAGGTCAAGTCAGAGCATCAAACGCAAAGCACCATATACTGTGGAGGAAAGTCCTAAGAGATTTTCGCCTCCCAAGAAGAGTCACAGCGTACGTTGCACAAATAAGTCAAAATTAAAAACATGCCAATAATGCTGTAAAAATGCTCCTTATGACTTTTCTGTTTTTTATTAAACAGGCAGCCAGACCGAATATGAGATCTTTCCTCCACACTGTGCAGAAGAATCAGATGCTAATGATGACTCCAAATTCTTTCAGTCGTAACACTGTCATAAAGTCTTTCATTAAGTACAACACTCCTCTCAAGATTGATCCCAAGGTATGTTTGAATTTCCTCAGCTTTGCACGACTACACAGCTGCTAAATAAGCTTGCCAGCAACCTCATTTACAGTCTAGTGAACGGTGGAACTTCTTCAATAATATTTTGCTGCAACTCTGTTAAGATTTTAAAACCGTTCACTCAATTGGAATTGAATGAAATTGTTAATAAAAAAATTCCGCCCTCAAAATGTAACCATAGAGATGAAACATTTATCATAAGTCATATAAGTGTAAAAGCAATTTTAAGACATTTTAGTTATCTATTTTGGTAAGGCATACATAAAGAAAAAATGTATTTACTTAAATGATCAATGACACATCTTACACTTTATTTTATTAAAGCAGCCATATATAAGAATCTGTCCAGAAATCAGTCAAATTTCTGTAGTCCCCCCATCCCCATCCCTGACTGAGGTTCCCAGATACGCAGCTTAATCCAGCTCGATATAACCAACACATTTTACACAGAAATTAGACTGTTTTCAGGAAGAAGTATGTCGTACCTGCGTACAATATCACAACAAATGGCAATCATATGGTTATTGTCAGTACTTTCAGAAAAGACTAAAACGAACGACAACCAACAGTTTGGTTATACTGGTGAAAATAAGTAGAGCATGCTTAGCAGCCTCATGTATGGCCAAAAACCAAAGAGGAGACATTTTACAAAGGTATGCCTCTAGGTTAATGTTTCAAACGTTTCAGATTGCCATATAACTCGGTCCACAACATGCAAAGGTGAATGAGATATGGCCATCTCCATACGTTTCACATTGCCATATAACTCGGTCCACAACATGCAAAGGTGAATGAGATATGGCCATCTCCATACGTTTCACATTGCCATGGCAGTTATGCTAATGTTGCAACCCATTTCCTCAGCGTATCAGCATATTGAGAACAAACTACGCACTGACACTATCCATATATCCACATATCCAAAAATATATTTTGCCCTGTCAGTTGGATTACACATCAACAATGAATTGATTAACGTGGACCCCGACTTAAACAAGTTGAAAAACTTAATCGGGTTTTACCATTTAGTGGTCAATTGTACGGAATATGTACTGAAATGTGCAATCTACTAATAAAAATATCAATCAAAAAAAAAAAAAGACATTCAGGCTAACGGGCATATGTTTTCCTGTTAGCCTTTATGTCGATGTGTCGTCGAACTGGGCTATATGTATGCTCTAATTGCATGCTAAGCATTCATGGCACGTACATACTAGCTTTTTTAGACAAGATCATAGACTGTATTGGACAATATAGTTTACTTACAAAATGTAAATTTCCATGTATTACAAGGAATAAGAAAACTTAAATACCTGACTTACCTATCAAGGAGGAAACTGGCAAGTTTGGTTTCAGATGAAAAAATCTTCTCCGCCTTCAATCGTCTCCATCTTTCCAAGACATCCAATACAAATCCTTGTTTTGTTCCTGGCTTAGTCATGAATACATTGAGAATCGTAACGAGGCCTTTTTGTTTTAGTAGGGTCTGACATGTTTAGTAACTTTACCAGTGGCAGTAGCTTGATGAAGATGGCTGTGCGTAACTGGCAACCTGGATGTAACACACTCACAGGCTTTCTAATTGGTCAAACGGTGGAGGGCGGGACATCTAAATTAAAACAATAAGATTTCGGGGCTGTAAACATAATTTTGAAATGAGCATATCCCGGCTGAACTACTGTTATCAGTTATAGAGGTATTCAAAAAGAACATCATTTATTAATGCCTTTTGACATATCAGGGCCATTTAATGATGACTTGACATGACTTGACTCTTCCATAATGTGTACAATTGTAACTGAAGCCTTAGTGTTTTAGATAAATGGTAAATGGGTTGTACTTGTATAGCGCTTTTCTACCTTCAAGGTACTCAAAGCGCTTTGACACTACTTCCACATTTACCCATTCACACACTGATGGAGGGAGCTGCCATGCAAGGCGCCAACTAGCAACCATCAGGAGCAAGGGCGAAGTGTCTTGCTCAGGACACAACGGACGTGACGAGGTTGGTTCTAGGTGGGATTTGAACCAGTGACCC
Source organism: Nerophis ophidion (assembly GCF_033978795.1). Taxonomy (NCBI): domain Eukaryota; kingdom Metazoa; phylum Chordata; class Actinopteri; order Syngnathiformes; family Syngnathidae; genus Nerophis; species Nerophis ophidion. Next base: position 27,480,819 of record NC_084622.1, read on the forward strand.
TCGGGTTACGCACGGCCACTCTCCCACTGCGCCACGCCGTCCCTGATGAAACACTTATACATGAAATCAACGTTAAAATAAAAAAACATGTTGTGAATAAGCTAAACATACACACAATGATAATTCTGTGATGCCCTCTTGAGTCCTAATGATGAGATAAGTTCAGATTTTGAAGTTATTGAGCAACTTTAGATGTATTTTTCTGAAAAGAGGTGTTATTTCAGAAGTTCCTCTGCACATTCAAAGTACATTTGCACACTAACTTTTTCAAATGATAATACCTATGGGTATTTTGATTATTGTTTATATCTAGCTTTAATGAGTACTGCTTCCTGAAACATATTTGTTGTTTAATCTGTCCACAGTTGAGCACCACCATAGTGGTAAGTGTCAAAGCACTGTGTGTTGGTGGGCATTTGGTGATTTCTGTCATAGGGTAGCTTGATGTGCCTCCTCATTTACCACCTAACAAAAGCCACACTTCTTCCTGTTGCTAACTTATAGACGTCTAAGCTCTTCAATGTGTCTGTTATCGAGCACTGCCTTTGCAGTGTCCATATGTGAGAGGCCTTACACCCTTATCCCTAACTGCACTTCTTAGCTAATAGCATATTGTGGGACACTAATGTTCATTATCTGTAGCATCAAAACTGTTTTTGCATCAAACCAAACTTTTAGTGTACACAATACAGTAAATTATGTGCCACGATCTTCATACTTTGACATGGTTATTGATTTGTAACAGCAATACATTATAACTGTATGTACAGTTTATACAATACAATTAATATTAGATAGTGTTTCAGAAGAGAAGTTTCATTTGAATTCAATTTGAAAATATATTTGCTTAATAAAATGTATACTTTTACACAGTGAGGAAAATACTTATTTGATCCCCTGTAAATGTAAGTTTACCCCTTTAAAAGGTATACATAGTCCAATTTTTAAGTGCAGTTTTATTGTAACAGAGAGAGACAGAATGTAAAAAAAAAAAATCCATAAAAATAACATTAGATAAAGGTTATAAATGTATTTGTATTTGAGGCCACTATTGGCGCGATAGTTCATAAATTGGAGAGATAGAAAATATCAATAAATCGCCCTCGCTCTGAAACGCAATGTAAGATTTAATAGGGATGAGTGTGAGGAAGGTGTGATATAACAACTGAATTACAGGGTAAGAGCTGGTTAATGATCTCAGTCAACAAGAAACACATTAGGAACACACTTTGCTGTTAAAGATTGTGCCTGCAAGATCCTCAACACCTTCAAGTTCCAACACCCGAATGACTAGACAAGACTAGGGGGAAGTGATGTGGTCACATGAGACCAAAATTGAGCTCTTTGGCATCAAATCACTTAAAGGGGAACATTATCACAATTTTAGAAGGGTTAAAACCAATAAAAATCACTTCCCAGTGGCTTATTTTATTTTTTGAAGTTTTTTCCTCTCTGAGCTGCAACCTTATCGTGCTAGAGGAGTTTGCGTGTCCCAATGATCCTAGGAGCTATGTTGTCCGGGGGCATAAAGCCCCCTGGTAGGGTCTCCCAAGGCAAACAGGTTCTAGGTGAGGGTTCAGACAAAGAGCAGCTCGAAGACCTTTATGAAGAAGAAAAATCATGGACCCAGATTTCCCTCGCCCGGACGCGGGTCACCGGGGCCCCCTCTGGAGCCAGGCCCGGAGGTGGGGCACGATGTCGAGCGCCTGGTGGCCGGGCCTGTTCCCATGGGGCCCGGCCGGGCACAGCCCGAAGAGGCAACATGGGTCACCCCTCCAATGGGCTCACCACCCATAGCAGGGGCCATAGAGGTCGGGTGCAATGTGAGCTGGGCGACAGCCGAAGGCAGGGCACTTGGCGGTCCGATCCTCGGCTACAGAAGCTAGCTCTTGGGACGTGGAACGTCGAGTCACTGGGGGGGAAAGAGCTTGAGCTAGTGCGCGAAGTCGAGAAATTCCGGCTGGATATAGTCGGACTCACTTCGACGCACAGCAAGGGCTCTGGAACCACTTCTCTCGAGAGGGATTGGACCCTCTTCCACTCTGGCGTTGCCGGCAGTGAGAGGCGACGGGCTGGGGTGGCAATTCTTGTTTCTCCCCGGCTCAAAGCCTGTACGTTGGGCTTCAACCCGGTGGACGAAAGGGTAGCCTCCCTCCGCCTTCGGGTGGGGGGACGGGTCCTGACTGTTGTTTGTGCTTATGCACCAAACAGCAGTTCAGAGTACCCACCCTTTTTGGGAACACTCGAGGGAGTACTGGAAAGTGCTCCCCCGGGTGATTCCCTTGTCCTAGTGGGAGACTTCAACGCTCACGTTCGCAACGACAGTGAAACCTGGAGAGGCGTGATTGGGAAGAATGGCCGCCCGGATCTGAACCCGAGTGGTGTTATGTTATTGGACTTTTGTGCTCGTCACAGTTTGTCCATAACAAACACCATGTTCAAACATAAGGGTGTCCATATGTGCACTTGGCACCAGGACACCCTAGGCCGCAGTTCCATGATCGACTTTGTAGTTGTGTCATCGGATTTGCGGCCTCATGTTTTGGACACTCTGGTGAAGAGAGGGGCGGAGCTTTCTACCGATCACCACCTGGTGGTGAGTTGGCTGCGATGGTGGGGGAGGATGCCGGACAGACCTCGGAGGCCCAAACGCATTGTGAGGGTCTGGAGGGAACGTCTGGCAGAGTCTCCTGTCAGACAAAGTTTCAATTCCCACCTCCGGAAGTACTTTGAACATGTCACGAGGGAGGTGCTGGACATTGAGTCCGAGTGGACCATGTTCCGCACCTCTATTGTCGAGGCGGCAGATCGGAGCTGTGGCCGCAAGGTAGTTGGTGCCTGTCGGGGCGGCAATCCTAAAACCCCTTGGTGGACACCAGCGGTGAGGGATGCCGTCAAGCTGAAGAAGGAGTCCTATCGGGTCCTTTTGGCTCATAGGACTCCGGAGGCAGTGGACAGGTACCGACAGGCCAAGCGGTGTGCAGCTTCAGCGGTCGCGGAGGCAAAAACTCGGACATGGGAGGAGTTCGGGGAAGCCATGGAAAACGACTTCCGGACGGCTTCGAAGCGATTCTGGACCACCATACGCCGCCTCAGGAAGGGGAAGCAGTGCACTATCAACACCGTGTATGGTGCGGATGGTGTTCTGCTGACCTCAACTGCGGATGTTGTGGATAGGTGGAAGGAATACTTCGAAGACCTCCTCAATCCCACCAACACGTCTTCCTATGAGGAAGCAGTGCCTGGGGAATCTGTGGTGGACTCTCCTATTTCTGGGGCTGAGGTCGCTGAGGTAGTTAAAAAGCTCCTCGGTGGCAAGGCCCCAGGGGTGGACGAGACCCGCCCGGAGTTCCTTAAGGCTCTGGATGCTGTGGGGCTGTCTTGGTTGACAAGACTTTGCAGCATCGCGTGGACATCGGGGGCGGTACCTCTGGATTGGCAGACCGGGGTGGTGGTTCCTCTCTTTAAGAAGGGGGACTGGAGGGTGTGTTCCAACTATCGTGGGATCACACTCCTCAGCCTTCCCGGTAAGGTTTATTCAGGTGTACTGGAGAGGAGGCTACGTCGGATAGTCGAACCTCGGATTCAGGAGGAACAGTGTGGTTTTCGTCCTGGTCGTGGAACTGTGGACCAGCTCTATACTCTCGGCAGGGTTCTTGAGGGTGCATGGGAGTTTGCCCAACCAGTCTACATGTGCTTTGTGGACTTGGAGAAGGCATTCGACCGTGTCCCTCAGGAAGTCCTGTGGGGAGTGCTCAGAGAGTATGGGGTATCGGACTGTCTTATTGTGGCGGTCCGTTCCCTGTACGATCAGTGCCAGAGCTTGGTCCGCATTGCCGGCAGTAAGTCGAACACATTTCCAGTGAGGGTTGGACTCCGCCAAGGCTGTCCTTTGTCACCGATTCTGTTCATAACTTTTATGGACAGAATTTCTAGGCGCAGTCAAGGCGTTGAGGGGTTCCGGTTTGGCAACCGCAGGATTAGGTCTCTGCTTTTTGCAGATGATGTGGTCCTGATGGCTTCATCTGACCGGGATTTTCAGCTCTCGCTGGATCGGTTCGCAGCCGAGTGTGAAGCGACCGGAATGAGAATCAGCACCTCCAAGTCCGAGTCCATGGTTCTCGCCCGGAAAAGGGTGGAATGCCATCTCCGGGTTGGGGAGGAGACCCTGCCCCAAGTGGAGGAGTTCAAATACCTAGGAGTCTTGTTCACGAGTGAGGGAAGAGTGGATCTTGAGATCGACAGGCGGATCGGTGCAGCGTCTTCAGTAATGCGGACGTTGTACCGATCCGTTGTGGTGAAGAAGGAGCTGAGCCGGAAGGCAAAGCTCTCAATTTACCGGTCGATCTACGTTCCCATCCTCACCTATGGTCATGAGCTTTGGGTCATGACCGAAAGGATAAGATCACGGGTACAAGCGGCCGAAATGAGTTTCCTCCGCCGTGTGGCGGGGCTCTCCCTTAGAGATAGGGTGAGAAGCTCTGCCATCCGGGAGGAACTCAAAGTAAAGCCGCTGCTCCTTCACATCGAGAGCAGCCTGATGAGGTAGTTCGGGCATCTGGTCAGGATGCCACCCGAACGCCTCCCTAGGGAGGTGTTTAGGGCACGTCCAATCGGTAGGAGGCCACGGGGAAGACCCAGGACACGTTGGGAAGACTATGTCTCCCGGCTGGCCTGGGAACGCCTCGGGATCCCCCGGGAAGAGCTAGACGAAGTGGCTGGGGAGAGGGAAGTCTGGGTTTCCCTGCTTAGGCTGTTGCCCCCGCGACCCGACCTCGGATAAGCGGAAGATGATGGATGGATGGAAGTTTTTTTCAAAATTTTACTCGTCCCGGAATATCCCTAAAAAAAGCTCTAAAGTGCTTGATTTTCGCTATTTGCTTAAGCCACTGTCCATTTCCGTGTGACGTCACGTAGCGATTCCAATACAAACAATGGCGAATAGCACAGCAAGATATAGCGATATTAGCTCGGATTCAGACTCGGATTTCAGCGGCTTAAGCGATTCAACAGATTACGCATGTATTGAAACGGATGGTTAGAGTATGGAGGAAGATAGCGAAAACGAAATTGAAGAAGAAACTGAAGCTATTGAGCGAATAACTATTGAGGCTAGGCCATGCATGTCTGCGTTTGCATCGCCGGTAAAATGTGCAGACCAAACGATCAGGACTTTCGCATTGACACTGGATCAACTTAAATCCGTTGATTAGTAAGTGTTTGTTTCGCATTAAATGTGGGTGGAAGGAAACCCTGGATGTAAATATAGTTTCATATATACATACAGGTAGCCTAAATAGCATGTTAGCATCAATTAGCTGGCAGTCATGCCGTGACCAAATATGTCTGATTAGCACATAAGTCAAAAACATCAACAACACTCACCTTTGTGATTTCGTTGACTTTATCGTTGGGAATGCATCTGCTTTGAGTGTCGCAGGATATCCAGGCATTCTTGTCATCTCTGTGCCATTTCTGTTGTAGCATCGCCGGTAAAAAACAAACGAGGGTCTTCCGTATCTCTTGACACTGGAGCAACTTAAATCCGTCGATTGCTAAGTGTTTGTTTGGCATTAAATGTGGATGGAGGGGAAGGCTAGATTTAAATATAGCTACAAATGAGGCATAATGCTGCAATATGTACACAGCTAACCTAAATAGCATGTTAGCATCGATTAGCATGCCATGCTAATCGATGCACATTCTACGTAAATCAACTTGAATCCGTCCCTGATCGTGTTGTTTCACCCTCCGACAACACACCGACGAGGCATGATGTCTCCAAGGTACCAGAAAACAGTCGAAAAAACGGAAAATAACAGAGCTGATTTGACTCGATGCGTGTGATGTGGTAGGGGAAAATGGCGTTCAGTACCGATGTGGCGTCACGTTCTGACGCCGTCGCTCATTGAGGGATAAACAGAAAGGCGTTTAATTCGCCAATATTCACTCATTTAGAGTTCGGAAATCGGTTAAAAAAATATATGGTCTTTTTTCTGCAACATCAAAGTATATATTGACGCTTACATAGGTCTGGTGATAATGTTCCCCTTTAATGTGTTTGGGAGAGGGGAAATGGTCAATTTATGCCCAACAACAGTATTGGGCCTATTGTCAAACATGGATGAGGAAATCCTTTGGGTTGATATCTGACCAAATTTTTGCAACCCTGGTGACCAACCACAAAAAAAATCTGACCCCTGTGCTTGCCCACAAGGTCTTCTCCATCAAGTACTGACATTTTGCATTGGAATCAAATACTTGTTTTTATCAACAAATTAAAATATTTTTTAACCTTTTATTTAAATTCTGGAACGTTCATATCTTTTTAATGGGGTAGATTTACAAGAATCATCATGGTATCAAAATCCAATTTTTCTCCATAGTATATGGCTTCACGGTGGCAGAGGGGTTAGTGCGTCTGCCTCACAATACGAAGGTCCTGCAGTCCTGGGTTCAAATCCAGGCTCGGGATCTTTCTGTGTGGAGTTTGCATGTTCTCCCCGTGAATGCGTGGGTTCCCTCCGGGTACTCCGGCTTCCTCCCACTTCCAAAGACATGCACCTGGGGATAGGTTGATTGGCAACACTAAATTGGCCCTAGTGTGTGAATGTGAGTGTGAGTGTTGTCTGTCTATCTGTGTTGGCCCTGCGATGAGATGGCGACTTGTCCAGGGTGTACCCCGCCTTCCGCCCGATTGTAGCTGAGATAGGCGCCAGCGCCCCCCGCGACCCCGAAAGGGAATAAGCGGTAGAAAATGGATGGATGGATATATGTTTCTAATGTATACTGTAATTCATATAGCTAAGCCACTGTGTTTCTGCACCTTCAGAGAAAATAAGTCTAGTCTGTACACTTGAATAAACACCATATAGAATTACTTTATCAAAAAATTGCAACAATGTCTGTAATGGTGCACTCATATGCCTGCTGTCAATTATTTAACTTTAAGAGGTGAAAGGTTCCCATAGTACTGCACCAATATTTTCTTAAATACTTTTCACCTGCTCCAATGTTTAATTTTTATTGTACTAATGAAACTACTTTTCTTTCACAGACCAAAGAGCGTCAAAAGTTGGAGGCACTTAAAAAGAAGCAGGAACAAGAAGAGGAACGAATGAGAAAAATGGAGGAGGAGAAGAAAAAGAAACAACAAGAATTCAAAAGGTTGACGCTCCAATGAAATATGTCCTGAATTTAAAGAAATGTGGTGTTGCTGTTTTTATAGCTTTACAATTGCTCTACAGGAAGAGGGATGATAGGCTAAGAAAGGTGCTTGAGGCCAAAATAAAAGAAGAACAGAGAGAAGAGGAAAAGAAAAAGAAGGTTGAACAAAAAATGGCCAATATTGATGAGAAAAATGATAAGGTAAGCATGTTTCTTAAAAAATGCTCTTTGTGGCGAGTGGACTAAAAACATGTCAATTTACAATGTTGATGGTCAATGAATGCAGCGTCAGGCTGAGGAGAAGGCCAAAAAGAGAATTGCCATCAAACGGCAGGAGGAGCTTGAGCTGAAACGCAAGCTGGAAGAAGAAACTAAAAAGAAGAAGATACAGCAAGCGGTAAAAGAACTACTAGACTTACAATTGTGTGCTTGACAGTCCCATTTCATGGTGATTTTTGATATGTCAAAGAAAATTTAATTTTCAATTGTTTTTGAAAAACGTCACCCTTTTTCTCTGTGCAGGAGTTTGTTTCTATGACTCCAGATATGTATCCATCACTCTTTGCCAACTCCATGTTTTAGTAATTGTGTGTGTTTTTAATTTTAGGATGAGGAGAAGCGCCAACAAGAGTTGCTGGTTAAGAAGGCCAAAGAGGAAGAAATAAAAGCTAAAAAGCTGGCTGAAGCTCGCAGAGCGTTGGAGCTGAAAAGGGAGCAGGAGCGTGAAAAAGAGCTGGAAAGAGAACGCCAAGCTAATGCTGAAAGGTTACGATCATTTTTTACATAGTTGTCAGGGAATAGACGTGAACTTTTGAGCTTTGGTGGATGTGGTATACATCTGATGTAATGTTAATTTTCAGGGAGCAAGCGGAAAAAGAGAAGGCTCTCACTCTGCAACAGGAACTGCAGAGAGCTGCTCGAGAGAAGGAGAGAAAAGAGATGGAAGAAAAAATAAAAGCGCTTGAGAAAAAAAGACAGGTGAGGAGATCTGTGCTATTATCTAGAATCTTCTGCACTGCCAACATATTACCAGGCTATCAATAAATTAAATTGATTAGTTTCGAGGGCTAGATTAAACATGGCAAAAATAATAATCATAATTATTTTGATTGATATTGTAATCACAATTATTCATTAATTTAAAAACATGAGTATTTATTGAACCACCAAAACTCAACTTTAAATATAGTTGGAAAAAAATGGGTTAAAAATGAGCAACAAATATAAACCAGAAAAAGTAAAATGATAGCAATCACAACAAATTTAAATAACAGCAATTTAGAAAAGAGAAACATTTAGTTTTTTTCAGTTTGTTTTTAATTCATTTTTTTACCATATACACTTATTTTACCACCATAGAGTATGATTTTTTTTGTGTGTCTAAGGAAATTTAATTTAAATGCAAAAATCTTCACAAAACATTATAATTGTGTAAATGTATCAATATGTTCTTCAGGTACTAGGTAATACATATGCTTGTGTAAAGTATGTTTTTTTTTGTTAGCCCAGTCAGACCGGATGTGCCGTACCAGGTTATTATTGTGAAGGGGAAAATTTGTTGTTGTTCTGAGCTTGACGTGTAAAGAGACGACTTAGGCTGTTAAAAAAAAGCGAGCCGCTCAATTTGCGACCACAGTTTGTAGATTAATGTAACATCAATAATATTGTTACAACAAAACAAGCAGATGAGATGTGTTGTGGGTGCATGGATTGTTCCTGTTTGTCTGTTCTGTTCACAATGACAACATTTCACTTACATGTATGTCAATTTCCCTGATATTTTTGCGTTCATCAGTGAATTCCGTTTTATTGCCGAAATATGTGACTTTGTCCGTGTTTATGTGAATCCAGAAATCATATGCCTTACTTCTATAGAGTTTAGTGATTATTGAATAAGCATACTTGCACTTTGGCAATAAAAATAGCAACCATGTTGAGGTTCCAGACTTCTAGTACACATCCTCTTTTTACTCATTCGCTCCTCATCTGTTTCATCGCCACGGGCTTCGGAATTTGCATGCCTGTTGCGATTATTATATTTTAATAATTGTGACAAGCCATAATCAAAATTTTTATTCAATTAATTGTCCAGCCCTACTCAAATTTCACTTTATCTGCCCCCTGAAAAATGACAGTATGAACCAATTCGTTAAAAGCCTTAATAACTACTTCACAAGTATGACACCAAAGACAGAAATCCCAACTCTGTTCCTCACTGACATGACAGAAGGGCATATTATCAACATTGTGAATAAATGTAAATCCAATTTAGAGATTTTAGAACCTTTAATGTATATGATTTAACATACCGCCTAAATGCAGCTGAGATAGGCTCCAGTGACCCTCCCGACACCCCAAAAGGGACAAGCGGTAGGAAATGGATGGATGGAATTTTAAATAGGCATATTCCCAAACAAAATAAAAATAGCTAAAGTTGTACCAATTTACAGGACTTATGCCAATTTTTTTTTTTTTTTTTTTAAATATTGAAAAATTGTTTAGCAACAGATTGGACAAAATCATAAAAGTGGAACACTCGCGAACAGCCACTACAATATAAAGCCAAATCGATGGCATTAATCGAAATAGCGGAAGAGTATACCAATACAATAAATGATAAACAGTGTGCAGCTGCAGAGTTTATTACTTGAACAAAGGTTTGGCACAGTTAATTATATCTTAAAAAGTTAGAACAATATGGCATCAGACGGTTGGTCCTGAATTGTGTTAGAAGCCACTTAACCAACAATATGTGAAGCTCGGCTAACGCCGAAGTCCAGCACAGCACAGATGGTTTCGTGATTACGTCCTGAAAGATCAACACAGGAACTGCTAGTATTTAGAAGTAGTGGTAGTCTAGGGATTTGTCATTTCATGTTATGAAGGTTTTATTGTTCCACCAGGAGGAGGAGCAGAGATTAGCTGCTGAGGAGAAAGCTGCTAAAGAAAGAGAAGCTGCCGCCGCCACAGCTGTTGCTGCTCTACAGGCTGCCAACGCACATGTAACTAATATACTAATTAGCGTATATGATCTCTGTTTTCATAAAAGACAAGGCACCCCTCTAAACACAACTTTTCATGACTGATGTTATTGGTAATTGTGTATGACCTAAACCATATTATTGTTTTGTTTGAATTGTCTTCATAGCTGATTGAAATATTAAAATATTTGTCCCTCTCTTTCACTTGTTGATTTTAGAAGACTGCTGCAAACCTGAATGTGACTGTGGATATTGAGGTAACATTAATCTAATTTTACTTTAAAAATGTTTTAATTCTATAAATTAAACATCCTATGTAATACTAGAGGTAACCCTAACAAGATCAGTTTTGTGCAAACTTTTTGCCTCCAAGGGCCAAAGTGAAATTTGGCCATTGAGCCGAGAGCCAAAAACAAAGATTTTCAGTGTAAAACAGAAATGGCCTAAAAGTAAATAATTAATCAATTAATAAGGTAAAGGGTTTCTTTGTAACTTGCTGAAAGTTACAATTTTCAAACTAAAAAATATAACAACGACACAATTTGCTAGCTTATGTTACCATTTTATGTGGTTTAATAGAACAGTAGGAATGGGAATTGATTTTGTTTGGTTTAGTTTAGCGCAATGGTTCCCAAACTTTTTGCAGGCTGGCGCCCCCTTGGCTCCCCAGTGAATTCCTAGCGCGCCCCCCCCCCCCCCCCCCAGACACATATGGAAACAAACACCTCTTTCTTGATATTTGGTATGCTGCAATTTGAAAAGAGAGGTTAAACACAAATGTGTATTTCACAAATAAAACCCAATTTAGTAAACCAATTTATTTTTTAGCAGTTTTAACTGTTTCAGCAACAGAATGGTAAATAAACATTCCACCAGTAACCTTCATTGTCTCACACTTAATATTAATGGGATGGATGTGTTTGGTGCAGGGACATAAGCTTCTCAACATCAGGCTGGAACTCACTAAGAAGAAGTCGTAGATCCCCGCGGTCAGTAATTTTCAGTCGGTTTCTTTGCTTGGAAAGAAGCAAGGCGACTGCACTGAAGCCCCGTTCTACTAAATATGATGTTGGCGTGTGGTAACCGGACCCTGATGCGTCGTCCACTGACTCGTCCTGCTGCACGTGTTGTGTACAAATCGTCAAACAAACGTTCGAACTTCTGACTTCGGACTGCCGCCCCCCTACCGCCCCCTTCTTCCTCACCGCCCCCCCAGATCTTTCCACCGCCCCCAGGGGGGCGGTAGCGCCCACTTTGGGAACCACTGGTTTAGCGCAGGGGTCTCAAATATGTGGCCCGGGCCAATTGAGATGTTATTATGCGGCCCGCGCTTTGATATAATTTTATGTTGGTGCGGCCCGCGAGTGTAATATGAACAGCGCTTGACAGCGTCTTACTTGCCCACGTCCTCAATTTTCCCGGGAGACCCCTAAATTTCAGGGCACCAATTCTCTCGAAGCCCCTGTCGATTTATACCATATCAACAATATTCAGGGAGTGCCATAATGGCACTGCCTTTTGCGTCCCCTACATCCTGAACTGGCAGCGTGCAAGCCCAGTTTTATGTTGCATCTGGCCATGCAAGACGCACGTGTGTTATTGCATGATATATGTGATCAACAGCTACACAGGTCACACTGAGGGTGGCCGTAAAAAAAACTTTAAAACTGTTACAAATATGTGCCAGACTGAACCCACACCAAACAAGAATGACAAACACATTTCAGGAGAACATCCGCATCGTAACACAACATAAACCCAACAGAACAATTACCCAGAATCCCATGCAGCCCTGACTCTTCCGTGCTACAATACACACACCCACGCTAATACCGACCCCCCACACCCCTACCCTCCCTACTTGAGTCGGTTGAGGTTGTGTATATTGTAGCCCGGAGAGTTAGGACTGCAAGGTGTTCTGGGTATTTGTTCTCTTGTGTTTAAGTTGTGTTAGTGTGCGGATGTTCTCCCAAAATTTGTTTGTCATTCTTGTTTGGTGTGGGTTCAAAGTGTGGCGCATATTTATAACAGTGTTAAAGTTGTTTATACGGCCACCCTCAGAGTGACCTATATTGCTGTTGACCAAGTACGTCTTGTAGCCACCGAGGACGTTCTGCACAAGTCTCGCACGACATGATTAGATGTTGTCACTTTAGTTGTGTTATGTGCGCAATGACGGGTTGTAGAGCAGTAGTTCTCTTATAGATGGTACGCTACATGAAGGTCTGCCAAGGGCTAAGTGAGATTTATCAAAAACATTCTAAAAAATAGCAGTCAGTCATAAATACTTAATAATTTGTTGGATAACACGTCAACAAAATATGCAAAATATGAATGCAAGTTCACAAACTGAAAAGAAATGCAACAAAGCAATATTCAGTGTTGACGGCTAGATTTTTTGTGGACATGTTCCATGGACATGTTTTTTTGTGAAGAAATGTTTAGAATTAAGTTCATGAATCCAGATGGATCTCTATTACAATCCCCAAAGAGGGCACTTTAAGTTGATTATTACTTTTATGTGTAGACATCTTTATTTATAATTGAATTACTTGTTTATTTTTCAACACATTTTTTTGTTATTTTTATATCTTTTTTTCCAAATAGTTCAAGAAAGACCACTACAAATGAGCAATATTTTGCACTGTTATACAATTTAATAAATCAGAAACTGATGACATAGTGCTGTATTTTGTATTCCTAGCAATGCTAGGACGGGAAAGCCATTCATAGAGGATGAATTTATTAAAAAGTGCATGTTAGATTTTTTTAAGAAATCGTTTCTTGTGGCCCAGCCTCACCCAGTTTCTGCATCCAGTGGCCCCCAGGTAAATTGAGTTTGAGACCCTTGGTTTAGAGGTAACATGACCTTGCAAAGCCGACTGATTTTTCAAGAGGCACATACGTAGCATAGAAATATAATAACTTTTTTGTAAACATAAGAACTGTATATTCTTCTGTAGGATTTAATCATGTACAAATTACACAAGAATGTAACATTTATCAACATGTGATATTATTAAATGCAAAGTCAGATGTAATTTTGATTATAATGGCTTATGTTTATGAAAAGTTTGAATTGAAAATCTCAGAAAATGTAAAGTTTCACAAACTGTTAGCCACTATATTCAGAATTATAACAAAGGTTTGGCATATCTTACTTTGCATGCACTAGACGAATGTCACCAAGCAGCAACAAACTTTGTGGCCAAAAGTTTGCATTTTCGGTAGGTGAAGGTTCAATTATAGTCAGAAAAGCTGCATGTTTTCCTGCAACCAGAGTTTCTCTCAGTCATTATGTTATACTGCTAAAACTTGTGTAATTAGAATGTGGTGTAAAAGTCCATTCATATCAGCAATCAACTTTAAATGTGAAACTAATCTCGGCGACAGCCCCAAAACATCACTGCTCTCGAGAAGATCTGCATAGGGGAATGGGCCAAAATACCAGCTACTGTGTGTGCAAACCTGTTAAAGACCTATAGTAATCGTTTGACCTCTGTTATTGCCAACAAAGATTATTTTACAAAGTATTGAGTTGAATTTTATTTTCAACCAAAATTTACGAATAAATTCTTTAGAATTCCTACAATGTGAATTCCCGGATTATTATTTTTTTCACATTCTGTCTCTCACATTTCAAGTGTACATATGATGAAAATAACAGACCTCTGTCATCATTTTAAGTGGGAGAACTTGCACAATCGATGGCTGACTAAATCCTTTTTTGCCCCACTGTACATCTTGATAGTTTGCCTCAGCCTTGAATTAACACTTGATACATATAATCACAGCAGTATGATGATTCTATGTGTCTACATTAAAACATTATTGTTCATACCGCATTAATATATGCTCATTTTACACTTTCATGCAGAGAAGGAAATCAACTAAGTCAACTGACCAAAGCTGTATTTATTAAAGTTATTAGCAGGTGACTTTTCAAATGATGCTACATATTAGCAGTCATGCTACTTTTGGTAGCAACGCTTTTGCCCCACACTTGACAAATTAACGTTGTCCATTCGATATCTTCCCGCTTGAAGTCAAACACCGCCAGATGATGCTGTTTTTCTTGGGAATTAAGTCTTCCTTCACTTGTTACCACATTCGCACCTTCTTTCTCTCGTATTACCACTCGCACGGCTGATTTATACCATATCAACAATATTCAGGGAGTGCCATAATGGCACTGCCTTTTGCGTCCCCTACATCCTGAACTGGCAGCGTGCAAGCCCAGTTTTATGTTGCATCTGGCCATGCAAGACGCACGTGTGTTATTGCATGATATATGTGATCAACAGCTACACAGGTCACACTGAGGGTGGCCGTAAAAAAAACTTTAAAACTGTTACAAATATGTGCCAGACTGAACCCACACCAAACAAGAATGACAAACACATTTCAGGAGAACATCCGCATCGTAACACAACATAAACCCAACAGAACAATTACCCAGAATCCCATGCAGCCCTGACTCTTCCGTGCTACAATACACACACCCACGCTAATACCGACCCCCCACACCCCTACCCTCCCTACTTGAGTCGGTTGAGGTTGTGTATATTGTAGCCCGGAGAGTTAGGACTGCAAGGTGTTCTGGGTATTTGTTCTCTTGTGTTTAAGTTGTGTTAGTGTGCGGATGTTCTCCCAAAATTTGTTTGTCATTCTTGTTTGGTGTGGGTTCAAAGTGTGGCGCATATTTATAACAGTGTTAAAGTTGTTTATACGGCCACCCTCAGAGTGACCTATATTGCTGTTGACCAAGTACGTCTTGTAGCCACCGAGGACGTTCTGCACAAGTCTCGCACGACATGATTAGATGTTGTCACTTTAGTTGTGTTATGTGCGCAATGACGGGTTGTAGAGCAGTAGTTCTCTTATAGATGGTACGCTACATGAAGGTCTGCCAAGGGCTAAGTGAGATTTATCAAAAACATTCTAAAAAATAGCAGTCAGTCATAAATACTTAATAATTTGTTGGATAACACGTCAACAAAATATGCAAAATATGAATGCAAGTTCACAAACTGAAAAGAAATGCAACAAAGCAATATTCAGTGTTGACGGCTAGATTTTTTGTGGACATGTTCCATGGACATGTTTTTTTGTGAAGAAATGTTTAGAATTAAGTTCATGAATCCAGATGGATCTCTATTACAATCCCCAAAGAGGGCACTTTAAGTTGATTATTACTTTTATGTGTAGACATCTTTATTTATAATTGAATTACTTGTTTATTTTTCAACACATTTTTTTGTTATTTTTATATCTTTTTTTCCAAATAGTTCAAGAAAGACCACTACAAATGAGCAATATTTTGCACTGTTATACAATTTAATAAATCAGAAACTGATGACATAGTGCTGTATTTTGTATTCCTAGCAATGCTAGGACGGGAAAGCCATTCATAGAGGATGAATTTATTAAAAAGTGCATGTTAGATTTTTTTAAGAAATCGTTTCTTGTGGCCCAGCCTCACCCAGTTTCTGCATCCAGTGGCCCCCAGGTAAATTGAGTTTGAGACCCTTGGTTTAGAGGTAACATGACCTTGCAAAGCCGACTGATTTTTCAAGAGGCACATACGTAGCATAGAAATATAATAACTTTTTTGTAAACATAAGAACTGTATATTCTTCTGTAGGATTTAATCATGTACAAATTACACAAGAATGTAACATTTATCAACATGTGATATTATTAAATGCAAAGTCAGATGTAATTTTGATTATAATGGCTTATGTTTATGAAAAGTTTGAATTGAAAATCTCAGAAAATGTAAAGTTTCACAAACTGTTAGCCACTATATTCAGAATTATAACAAAGGTTTGGCATATCTTACTTTGCATGCACTAGACGAATGTCACCAAGCAGCAACAAACTTTGTGGCCAAAAGTTAGCATTTTCGGTAGGTGAAGGTTCAATTATAGTCAGAAAAGCTGCATGTTTTCCTGCAACCAGAGTTTCTCTCAGTCATTATGTTATACTGCTAAAACTTGTGTAATTAGAATGTGGTGTAAAAGTCCATTCATATCAGCAATCAACTTTAAATGTGAAACTAATCTCGGCGACAGCCCCAAAACATCACTGCTCTCGAGAAGATCTGCATAGGGGAATGGGCCAAAATACCAGCTACTGTGTGTGCAAACCTGTTAAAGACCTATAGTAATCGTTTGACCTCTGTTATTGCCAACAAAGATTATTTTACAAAGTATTGAGTTGAATTTTATTTTCAACCAAAATTTACGAATAAATTCTTTAAAATTCCTACAATGTGAATTCCCGGATTATTATTTTTTTCACATTCTGTCTCTCACATTTCAAGTGTACATATGATGAAAATAACAGACCTCTGTCATCATTTTAAGTGGGAGAACTTGCACAATCGATGGCTGACTAAATCCTTTTTTGCCCCACTGTACATCTTGATAGTTTGCCTCAGCCTTGAATTAACACTTGATACATATAATCACAGCAGTATGATGATTCTATGTGTCTACATTAAAACATTATTGTTCATACCGCATTAATATATGCTCATTTTACACTTTCATGCAGAGAAGGAAATCAACTAAGTCAACTGACCAAAACTGTATTTATTAAAGTTATTAGCAGGTGACTTTTCAAATGATGCTACATATTAGCAGTCATGCTACTTTTGGTAGCAACGCTTTTGCCCCACACTTGACAAATTAACGTTGTCCATTCGATATCTTCCCGCTTGAAGTCAAACACCGCCAGATGATGCTGTTTTTCTTGGGAATTAAGTCTTCCTTCACTTGTTACCACATTCGCACCTTCTTTCTCTCGTATTACCACTCGCACGGCTGCTTTAGCATCACAGCTAACGTTACCCAGTCTGCTACCTCTCTGCTCTGTGAGGGCGTATACGTATGTGACGTGTGTAAGTTTGTGCGTTTGCTGTCTGTGAGAAGGAGACACAAGAAGGAGTGGGAAGAGCCTGTAGTGTAATTCCCGCAGCTAAAAGCAACTGCGTGAGAACGTATACTCGAATATCACGATATTGTCATTTTCTATATCCCACAGAGACAAACCCGCAATGTATCGCGTATATCACCCAGCCCTAATGTACATCCTTTCAAATGCAATAAATTTGTATGATTTGTATATTTTAACATTGTATTTGGAATGTAAACTTTTAAATCTCCAAGTTAAATAAAACAAACAAACAAAGTATATTCTTTCTGTTAGCCAAATTTGGCACTCGAAGACATATCACAACCAAAAGCAATAAAATATGTTCCGTCTCTGTTAAGATGGGTTTGACAACATACACAACCAAAACAATAAATAAAATGGCTGAATAAAGTATTGACAAACAAAGTTGGACTTTAATGTTGAACATGCAGGCAGAGGTAGAGTTGAACATTGCTTAACTTGGAGTCTAATTAGGACCTTTGTAAACAAAAGTGCACAGTAACAATATAAACCTTACATTACAAGCAGATATATTAATATGCCAAAAAAATGAAGTCTGGCAGATTCCGAGCGATGAACACCATCATGACATGACATTATAAATATCTGTTTGCAATGTTTGTCGAAATGTTAGCTTTTCAACGCTATTAAAGGGCAACATGTATTTGGCGATATAGTGGGTAACGCTTTCTGTGAGTGCACACCATTTTGCACAGTTTTGTTTGCGCAGACTTTGTTCACCAAAAGTGTGGACTGTGCATGTCTTTTACCAATTGGAAATGCTGAGTTGGGTGGTTCTCTTTCAAGTGGGCATGGCATGCAAGTTTGTCCTATTTGATTGTTTTGTTGGCACCACTTTCGGAAAACTGTCTCCTGAGCGTTGGTAAGCTCATCTTGTTCCAGAGGTTTAAAACTGAGATATTCCCACACTGGTCTAGTGGCATTTGTTTCATCATCTTTTTTTCTTCCGATTTATAATATCGCTACTGTTGCGTTGGTTGTCATGAGCTAACTTGTTGCATAATGTCATGCTCGCCAACCCGGCTCTCAACACACACACCTAATGAATGACAAGACGCTTCACTGCCTTTCTTTTATTACGCTATGATACAAATGTCTGCAGCTGCTGAAACCGATGCAAAGCGTGACCGCTCTTGCAGCCCTTAAACACACATGGCTAAGTTATCAAGTTAATTTTCATTCATTGGTTGATTAACATCGAATATTGGTCCAAGTGTAAGTGTAGGTCATTGCGCCCAAAAAACCATAAGAGGGCAGGTTATACTGCGTAAAATACATTGAAAAGTTAGCACCCTCTAGGCATCTGTGTAAATGTGGCAACCAGACTCTTTTATTGGTGCAAATAAGATTGGTGATGGTCACAACTTAGCATAGCACACATTCCATAAATGATTGTCTGAGCTTGAAAGAGGTCAAAATAAATATGTATTAAAACTGGATTCCACCATTTGCCGAGCGAAATCTAAAGACTTGGCAGGACTTTGGGATCCCCTGGACTAGATGGAAAGAAATCTAAACTGTCAGATACGTTCATTAATTCTCACAAAATGATGCTTTCTAACAAACATAATTTGCCTATAACTAGACACTATTTTTGGTTATAAACTTTAAATCAGCTTCATAATTATTATTTTTTGTGTTCTCAATCTCTGCAGCGTTCTGTAATGACCACACCTGTAGGAAAAAGCTGTGGACTCAATGTCACTGTAGATATGGAGGTAAATGTGGAAGAATTGTCTATTGCCATACTGATACTTAAGTGCACATTTTTTCCTATATGTATTTAAATGGTATAAATACTCAAATAATAATTGTGTCTCCCTGTTCAGAAATCCCCACATACGACGTACTTGATCACTCCAAAGGGTGGCAAGAACGCGAAGACTATGCCGAAAAATTCAGAAGACTATGGTATGGACCAAAACAGCGATGATTCTACTGATGACGAGTCTGCTCCAAAAAAGCAAATTCCGTCTTGGGCAGAAGGTATGTTCTAACCTTTTTAGAAGATAAACATATAGTTGTTTGAAAATGAGAACTGTTGGATTATTTTTGTATTTTAACCAGAATAACTACGATATGTTTATGTTGTCATGTAGTTTTAATCAGTTCTGCTTTTCTGGTCATTCTGGTAGTAAGTGCCAGCACATGTAACTCCACCCACATGACAAGACTCAAATGATTTATTCAAATCAATAGTGTTTAATCCAGAAGTAAAACTGTACTTTTGTGTGTTCAGGTTGTTTATCTGTAAACACATCTATGTAACATGAATAACAACTTCATGAGTTTTTTAAAATCAGCGTGAAATGAACAACAAATATGGAGTGCATTGTAATCTTATTTGACAATTAATTGTTGATGTCAACATTTGTGGGACTGACTCATAACGTATGATTTTATTATGATGTTCTGAAGGAACGTCATACTTGAGGACCCATGTCTTAAACTAAAGGTTACTAAATGTGTTGTTTCAATTTAATATTTTGTCTTTTCAGGTCACAATCTACAAAAGATAATAAGGAAACAGTACTTCAGTCCTCCTGACTTGGACTCTTTCTTTGGCTCGATCGAGGCACCAAAGCTGGAGAACATCTTTTACAAGAGCAAACCTCGCTACTTTAAACGCACCAGCTCTGCTGTGTGGCACTCACCTCCTGTTGGGAATAAGTAACAGGTGCACTGATTATAGTGATGCCTCGCTGTACAAATCTTTTCTGTTTTAGGTTGGCTTTTCAATAAAAATGTATGTTTGGGATGTTTTTAGAGTATTACAGTATATGTGCGACTTGCATGTTTTGTAGATGGGAAATGTTTTGCATATTGTAACATTAAAATATAAAGAATGACACCATCGGTGTTTATTTTCAACTTGTTTTTTTTAAACTTTTAAGACGGTTGTTTTTAGAGACACAGAAGAGCACGCGCGAGTCTGTTCCACAATCAGTGGTGGATGCACTTTGCGTCTCTGTCAAGCCTGATGAAACAAATCATGTGTTATCCATTATTTTCCCATCATGACAATGATTGATATTTACAAAAATATTGCACCTTTTTTCCTGCCCACATTTTTTAATTTGATTATTTTCAGACAAAACTTAATTCCTTCCAATTTATACTCTTTGGGTTCACCCGATTTGTAGATATTGTAGACCAGTTAAAGCCCACATGGTGCAGCCCCTGTTTCCAAGGCAACCGTTCGATATAAACAGATGTAATTTTTTCTGTTATAAAATGTTTTGGGGGGTTTTGGGAAATAAAACAATTTTTCACACTGTTGTACGTGTATTTTACACACAAAAAGAAGGGCTGTGAAGCAAGAGAATCACCCATACAAAGAAGCGAGGCGGAGGGCCTGGATGAACAGGTTTAGCCAGCAAATGTATGTCAACTTGGTTTATGCCTCAAGATTGCATTGCAAATTATTTGCCACTTGCCAAGATTTAAAATTTAATTCTAGAAATGTTACTAGTTTTGGAGCTATTTACTTATATTAATTGACAAATCTTGATTTTAGCATTAATAATTTTTCTATTCTAGTTTGGTTAAAATTGAGAAAATAACTGTTCGAATAGATTTTAGCTTTCCATCATAAAAAAATCATGTTTGAAGATTCAGCAACATCTCAAGTATGATTGATTTAAAAAATGCAAGTTAAATGATGCTAATTTTCAGAATAAAATACTTATTTCTAATTTAAGCCTTTTGTAGATAAGTGTTAATCTTAATTTAGGGTGTTTTATCAAGTACAGTACAATAAAACAGACCCCTCCTCCCCCAGGATCTAGTCTTTTTTGTATTTTGACAGCTCTTTTTTGTAGTATGGTCAATAAAGTGTTGGCAGAATTGAAACCATTTCCAGCAGTGATGTGTAAAGTTTGGTTCAGATAAGCTGGGGGTGCAAAAATGTTTTTGTAAGATGCCAAGAAAGTGCACATGTTTTCTGTCAAATTGAATTGTGCTTTTTATTGTATTAAAAGTAAAAAAAAAAAAAAATCAATTTAGAACCCTGATAGATAAGAATCATGATTCGGATGTGAATGGATCGTTTGTGCACCCCTAGAACACGTGCATTTGGAGTTCCTAGTTTTTGCTGTTGATTCGAAGAAAGATAAGGCATTGGTAAATAACCACATTCAAATGTGTCTTTAAATAAGAAGTTAATAAATGGATCAGATCTATATATGTTTACTATAATAGTACTTAGTTTTGTTGATGGCACTTATTTCAAATACAAACCCCGTATCCATATGAGTTGGGAAATTGTGTTAGAAGTAAATAAAAACAGAATACAATGATTTGCAAATCCTTTTCAACCCATATTCAATTGAATGCACTACAAAGACAAGAAATTTAAACTTAATTTTTTTTTGCAAATAATTAACTTGGAATTTCATGACTGCAACACCTGCCAAAGTAGTTGGGAAAGGGCATGTTCACCACTGTGTTACATCAACTTTTCTTTTAACAACACTCAATAAACGTTTGGGAACTGAGGAAACTAATTGTTGAAGCTTTGAAAGTGGAATTATTTCCAATTCTTGTTTTATGTAGAGCTTTAGTCGTTCAACAGTCCGGGGTCTCCACTGTCGTATTTTACCCTTCATAACGCGCCACACATTCTCGATGGGAGACAGGTCTGGACTGCAGGCGGGCCAGGAAAGTACCCGCAGTCTTTTTTTACGGAACCACGCTGTTGTAACACGTGCTGAATGTGGCTTGGCATTGTCTTGCTGAAATAAGCAGGGGCGTCCATGAAAAATACGGCGCTTGGATGGCAGCATATGTTGTTCCAAAACCTGTATGTACCTTTCAGCATTAATGGTGCCTCCACAGATGTGTAAGTTACCCGTGCCTTGGGCACTAATGCACCTCCATACCATCACAGATGCTGGCTTTTGAACTTTGTGTCAATAACCATCTGGATGGTTCACTTCCCCTTTGGTCCGGATGACACAATGTCTAATATTTCCAAAACCTATTTGAAAAGTGGACTCATACCACAGAACACGTTTCCACTTTGCATCAGTCTATCTTGGATGATGTTGAGCCGAGAGAAGCCTTCGGCGTTTCTGGATGTTGTTTATAAACGGCCTTCGCTTTGCACAGTAGAGCTTTAACTTGCACTTACAGATGTAGCGACAAACTGTATTTATTGACAGTGGTTTTCTGAAGTGTTCCTGAGCCCATGTGGTGATATCCTTTAGAGATTAATGTCGGTTTTTGATACAGTGCCGTCTGAGGGATCGAAGGTCACGGTCATTCAATGTTGGTTTCTGGCCATGCCGCTTACATGGAGTGATTTCTCCAGCTTTTCTGAACCTTTTAAAGATATGTAAGGTAGATGTTGAAATCCCTAAATTTCTTGCAATTGCACTTTGAGAAACGTTGTTCTTAAACTGTTTGACTATCTGCTCACGCAGTTGTGGACATCCTTTCTTGTGAAAGACTGAACATTTTATGGGAAGCTGTTTTTATACCAAATGATGGTACCCACCTGTTCCCAATTAGCCTGCACACCTGTGGGATGTTCCAAATAAGTGTTTGTTTAGCATTCCTCAACTTTATCAGTATTTATTGCCAGCTTTCCCAACTTCTTTGTCACGTGTTGCTGGCATCAAATTCTAAAGTTAATGATTATTTGCAAAAAAAAAAAAAGTTTATAAGTTTGAACATCAAATATGTTGTCTTTGTAGCATGTTTAACTGAATATGGGTTGAAAAGGATTTGCAAATCATTGTATTTCGTCTATATTTACATTTAACACAATTCCCCAACTCGTATGGAAATGGGGTTTGTAGAAACAGCACGTTATTTTTATTTTATTTTTCATATAAATCTTTGTGTTTAATAACATCTATTAGAACAAACTTATTTTTTTACAAACCTTTATAATATGCAACATTTACATATAAGCAAAGGAATAGTAATGATCAAAACATCCATAAAAACAGTACAAAACAACACCAGGGGGTTCTATGCTCAATAAAGTAACTAAAATAAAATGCAATTTATAAATATATATATATATATGATTCATTAATTGATTGAGACTTTTATTAGTAGATAGTTATGTACATATTCCGTACAATTGACGACTAAATGGTAACACCCCAATAAGTTTTTCAACTTGTTTAAGAAGTTAATCAGTTCATGGTATAAATACAGTATATACTATCAGCATAATACAAGTTAATCATCAGAATATTTACATTGAATTATTTATATTATTTACAATCCGGGGAGGGGGATGTGGAGGGGGTTATGTCAGGGGGGTTAGGTTTGGTTGATATCAGCACTTCAGTCATCAACAATTATATCATCTGAGAAATGGACATTGAAACAGTACAGCCAGCAGTGAACATAGTGAGCTCAGAAAGCATAAGAACAAGTATATACATTTGATTATTTACAATTAAACTTTCTAACATTTCACACTACCAAATAGTCAAACTATGTACTTTGATTCCTGTGATATTGTCAGATCAATATCGGTATCGGTCAATACTCAAGGCCCCAATATCGGTATAGTATTGGAGGTTTTTTGGGGACACCGCTTGGTTTTCAACATTTTTTCCAAGCACCTCTGCTAAAGTGGACTTCTTTTTTTTTTTAGGGTCAGGGGTCAGTATTGTGTCATGATAAAAACTAAGAGCCTGTCAAGCAGAGATGCCAAACAACTTCCTTCCCAGTAAGAACCAGGGGACAAAAGTTGGGGAAAATTGCAGACAGTTTGGACACCCCAAGTAAGACTGGGGTGTCCAAACAATTATTATTATTTTTTTTTTCTTTTGAGTTAAGTTTGAATTTGCGCTGCTGAACCGCCTCCGCTTGGGATGGTTTCCTGCTGGCTCCACTGGGGATGGGACTCTCTCTGCTGTGTTGGATCCACTTTAGACTGGACTCTCACGGTTGTGTTGGATCCACTATGGATTGAACTGTCACATCATCATGTTAGACCCGCTCGACATCCATTGCTTTC
Organism: Nerophis ophidion; assembly: GCF_033978795.1. Classification (NCBI taxonomy): domain Eukaryota; kingdom Metazoa; phylum Chordata; class Actinopteri; order Syngnathiformes; family Syngnathidae; genus Nerophis; species Nerophis ophidion. The sequence continues at coordinate 27,504,909 of NC_084622.1, forward strand.
GGTTCCCAATGCGGTCCTCTCCAAGGTTTCTCATAGTCATCATTGTCACCGACGTCCCACTGGGTGTGAGTTTTCCTTGCCCTTATGTTGGCTCTACCGAGGATGTCGTTGTGGTTTGTGTTGTGGTTTGTACAGCCCTTTGAGACACTAGTGATTTAGGGCTATATAGATAATCATTAATTGATTGATTGAATTTATTTCGAACATGCAAGCATACAACATGATGCATCACAATTTCCAGTTTCTCTTTTCAACATGTTGGAAAAGGAGTAGGAAGAAGCAGAGCTTATTTAATTCTACCCCTTTTCTTTTACATAACAGTTGCTAAGACTTTAGTCCACTTCCTGTTGTCAATTGATTCCAAATATACTCCATAGGTAATCACAATTATATATATATATATATACAGGTGATGAGGTTGCGACTTGTCCAGGGTGTACGCCACCTTCTGCCCGAGTGCAGCTGAGATAGGCTCCAGCACCCCGAAAGGGACAAGCGGTAGAAAATGAATGGATGAATGGATGTGTTTGTGTAAATCCAAATAGAAGCAGCAGGTGTTATGGAACAACATTATTGGATGACACTGAAATGGATCGTGAGATCGACAGGTTGATCGGTGCAGCATCTTCAGTAATGCGGACGCTGTATCGATCGTTGTGGTGAAAAAGGAGCTGAGACGGAAGGCAAAGCTCTCAATTTACTGGTCGATCTACGTTCCCACCCTCACCTACAGTTGTGAGCAAAATTATTCAACCCCCACACAATTTTGGTGTTTTAGCAAGTTGGACATTTATTCCGTGTTTTGTTTATAGTCATATCAAATAAAGATGCTTTATATGGACAAATGCAACTTGAATTACAACATATTTTGTAACATACCAAACAGTGTCATTTCTCTTAATATCTCTTTGACAAAATTATTCAACCCCTTGAAGATCATAACTCTTAAGAACAGAATTTGAATAAGGTCTTTTCAATCAGGTGTTGAAAACACCTGTAGATGTAATTAGAACCATAACGAGCAACAATTAAACTGATTGAAAAAGACTGTGACAATCAGCTTCTTGTAGATGGTCAATGGTGTATTTGCAACATGGTGAAGTCCAGGGAGTGGTCAAACACGTCTCTTCATAAGAAAGGATATGGATATAAGAAAATAGCAAATACATTACACATTCCAAGAGACACAGTTGGGAGCATAATTCGCAAGTTTAAAGTTAAAGGCACAGTGGAAACACTACCTGGGCGTGGTAGAAAGAGGATGCTGTGTGCAACCGCTGTCCTGTATTTGAAGCGTACAGTGGTGAAAACCCCCCGGGTAACAGCTGAGGAACTACAACAGGACATTGCAGAGGGGGGAACGCGGGTTTCGTCCCAGACAATAAGGCGCGCACTACGAGATGAAGGCCTCCATGCCAGAACTCCCATGCGCACCCCACTTCTGACTACCAGGCACAGGAAAAATAGACTCCAGTATGCCAAAAATTATCTGGACAACCCCCAAAGGTTTTGGGAAACTTTTCTATGGAGTGATGAGACAAAACTGGAACTCTTTGGGCCTATGAATCAACGTTATGTCTGGAGGAGTAAAAATGAAGCTTACAAAGAGAAGAACACCTTGCCTACTGTTAAGCATGGTGGGGGGTCAATCATGCTCTGGGGCTGTTTCTCTGCCTCAGGTACCGGGAATCTCCAGCGCGTTCAAGGCATTATGAATTCTATTTCCTAACAGGATATATTAGCTGCAAATGTCATGAAGTCAGTGATGAAGCTGAGGCTTGGGAGACGTTGGACCTTCCAACAGGACAACGATCCCGAACATACCTCCAAATCAACATCAGAGTGGTTGCAGAAGAAGGGCTGGAAGACTATGGAGTGGCCTTCACAGTCGCCAGATCTAAATCCTATAGAAAACCTGTGGTGGGACTTGAAGAAGGCAGTTGCAGCACGCAAGCCCAAGAATATGAATGAACTGGAGGCCTTTCTTTGCCCAAGAGGAATGGGCTAAAATACCTGTAGATCGTTGCAAGAAGCTTGTGTCCGGTTATGTATCACGTTTGAAGGACGTAATTACTGCCAAAGGGTGTTCTACTAAGTACTAAAGATGCATGTAACTAGGGGGTTGAAGCATTTTGTCAATGAGATATCAAGAAAAATGTCCTTTGTGTTACAATTTAAGTTGCATTTGTCTATTTGACACATCTTTATTTGATATGACTATAAACAAAATACGGAATAAATGTCCAACTTGCTAAAACACCCAAATTATGTGGGGGTTGAATCATTTTGATCACAACTGTATGGTCTTGAGCTTTGGGTTATGACCAAAAGGATAAGATCATAGGTACAAGCGGACGAAATGAGTTTCCTCCACTGAGTGGCGGGGCTCTCCTTTAGAGATAGGGTGAGAAGCTCTGCCATCCGGGAGGAGGTCAAAGTAAAGCCGCTGCTCTTCCACATCAAGAGGAGCCAGATGAGGTGGTTCTGGCATCTGGTCAGGATGGCACCCGAGCGCCTCCCTAGGGAGGTGTTTAGGGCACGTCCGACCGGTAGGACACGTTGGGAAGACTATGTCTCCCGGCTGGCCTGGGAACGCCTCATGATCCCCCGGGAGTAGCTGGACGAAGTGGCTGGGCAGAGGAAAGTCTGGGCTTCCTTGCTTAGGCTGCTGCCCCCGCGACCCGACTTCGGATAAGCGGAAGACGATGAATGGATCAAAGTAAACGACTCTTTCAAAAGTGACGTCACAAGTTGTTTTGTTTACACTGACACATCTTGATAGTTCCAGTACATTAGGAGGGGCAGTACATCTAAGGACAGCTCCAGACTTGAGAAACTGATCAGGCGGGCCGGTTCTACAATCGGAATGAAACTGGACTCACTGGTGACGGTGGCAGAGAAGAGGACTGTGGACAAACTTGTGAGCATCCTGGATGATGACAGTCACCCTCTGCATAGCGTTATTAGTAGCCAGATGAGCCTGTTCAGTGCTAGACTGCTTCATCCCAAGTGCAGGACTAATAGACTCAAGTACTCCTTTGTCCCACACACCATTATACTGTACAACTCCTCTCTGGGACGGGGGACAGGGGTATTAGGATGACAGGGGATGCAAAACATTAACAGTGCAATACGTTTTCATAACATGGTCACTACTGCCTACTTTGTCTTGTTATATTCTTATTTTACTGTTATATTGTTATTCCCATTGTTTTTATTCTTTTTGTAATATTTCTCTATTTTGTTCCCTTTTAAACCCCCATTATTTACTTTTTTCTTTAAATTGATCTCAACTCTGTACACTGCTGCTGGAATTTTAATTTTCCTGAAGGAATCAATAAAGTACTATCTATCTATCTATTAGCAAGACACCTGATAATACTGTAATGCCCGCAGTGAGAAGGAGTCACACAGACGAGGATGCGCCGTTCAATCGCTTTATTAACAAGCGGTAACTTCTACTGGTTTCAAAATAATGCACACACATACACGAGCTGCTGTTAGCCACAACTCTCGCACACTGACACTTCCCGCCAACTCACTTGCGCATGCGCGTGCACCAAACCCTTAAAGACACAGTACACAAATAAAAATATCACAGATATTACAGTACTTAGTTCAAGTTTACAGTTACACGGTCAATAGAGGTGTTTAGGAGTGAAGAGACCGAAAGTTGTGTCCTTGGGCAGGACACTTCACCCTTTGCCCCCGGTGCCGCTCACACTGGTGAATGAATAATGAATGAATGATTGGTGGTGGTCGGAGGGGCCGTAGGCGCCACGCTTCCGTCAGTCTACCCCAGGGCAGCTGTGGCTACAGATGTAGTTTACCACCACCAGGTGTGAATGAATGATGGGTTCCCACTTCTCTGTGAGCGCTTTGAGTATCTAAAATAGAAAAGTGCGATATAAATCTAATCCATTATTATTATTATTATTATAAGACTCCTCCCCTAACTCCACGCGTCACCTTCATCTGTCATATAGTGGCGCGTCTCGCTCGAGTAGAACATCTTTGTGGTGCAGGTTAACTCTCTTTATTACGTGAGTCAAACAGCAGCAGGTGGACGAAGTACGCTAACAAGCCATAAGGACTTCCATTTATTTAGTAAACTCAGGTAGGTTTCATGCTTCATTGCCAACCCTTTCACTGGCTGCTATGTCCATCTGTCCATTCAGTCCAGTATTCGCTGACTAACTCTCAACTCTCGTCGTTGCTGCATTTTTCTTTCTTTCTTGCATTTGACGAAGAAAGCACAGTCTGTCATATCTAATTACTTGTGTGTGAAACATACCTGGACCAAAAATCGGATTCTGAAAGTGTCTTTGGAAGTGGGAGGAAGCCACGCATTCACGGTGAGAACATGCAAACTCCGCACAGAAAAATCCCGAGCCCGGGATTGAACCCAGGACTACTCAGGACCTTCGTATTGTGGCAGACGCACTAACCACTCTTACACCGTGCTGCCCCCAAATCAGTAGTCATGACTGTAAAAAAAGGACAAGAGGTAAAAAAATGGATGGATGGAGTTTGCATGTTCTCCCCGTGACTGCGTGGGTTCCCTACGGTTACTCCGGCTTCCTCCCACCTCCAAAGACATGCACCTGGAGATTGGTTGATTGGCAACACTAAATTGGCCTTATTGTGTGAATGTCGTCTATCTGTGGTGGTCCTGTGATGAGTTGCCGATTTGTCCAGCGTGTACACCGCCTTCCGCCCGAATGCAGCTGAGATAGGCTCCAGCATCCCTCGCCACCCCGAAAGGGACAAGCGGTAAAGGATGGATGGATTACATAAAAAGATGCCAGCCTACAAATCAGTAGTCGTGACTGTAAAATTGTTTTTTACATCAGTGGAGTTTGCATGTTCTCCCCGTGACTGCGTGGATTCCCTCCGGGTACTCCGGCTTCCTCCCACTTCCAAAGACATGCACCTGGTGATAGGTTGATTGGCAACACTAAATTGGCCCTAGTGTGTGAATGTGAGTGTGAATGTTGTCAGTCTATCTGTGTTGGCCCTGCGATTAGGTGGCGACTTGTCCAGGGTGTAAACGGGCTTCCGCCCATGTGCAGCTGAGATAGGCTCCACCCCCCCACCCCCCACCACCTCAAAAGGGATAAGCGGTAGAAAAATGGATGGATGGATGGATTTAGAACCCTGATAAGAATCATAATTCGGATGTGAATGGATTTTTTGTGCACCCCTAGAACCTGTGCATTTAAAGTTCCTAGTTTTTGCTGTTGATTCGAAGAAAGATAAAGGCATTGGTAAATAACCACGATCAAGTGTATCTATAAATAGGAATAAAAAAAATGGATCAAGTCTATACATTTTTATTATAATATTACTTGGTTTTATTGATGGCACACATTTCAAACAGAAGCAGCATGTTATTTTTATTGTATTTTCCATATAAATCTTAATTTATAATCAACATATATTAGAACAAACTTTTTTTTTTATAAACCTTTATAATATGCAACATTTACATATAAGCAAAGGCATAATAATGATCAAAACATGGGATGAGGTGGCGATTTGTCCGGGGTGTAGCCCGCCTTCTGCCCGAATGCAGCTGAGATAGGCTCCAGCACCCCACACATCCCCGGTTATTGGGTACCACTGATTTACATGATCCAACAAAGGTGCAATAACTAAGTGTGTAAGATACAACACAAAATTAACAGAGATAAAAAAAGGGGAAATGGAAATGTTTTTGAAAGGGCATTGGAACTTTGAATAGCTTTCAGTGTTTTTGTTACCTTTTTAGTGAGTTATTAAAATGTTTTAATTTAGAATAAAAACAAGTGAATATTTGGATAACATGATGCCCCCTGCAACGTTTCTTAATTCCTTATAACAATGGAATCATCGAAATCGGTCAATTTTAATCTATTAATGTACTAGAATGTGGAAATACTTTCAAAGCGCTTTGGGCTCCTTAAAAAGGAATAGAAAAGCGCTATACAAGTACATGTATATATATGTATTATAACAGATATTTATGTCCGAACTAACTGAAAAACTGGATATTCATAAATGACATTATTTTCTGGAGAAGTCACCTGATTAGATTTGTATAGATGTGAGTTGCAAAGAGGTTAAATTATGTTCTTGTCTTATTTAAATGAATATAGTGGTCGTTTTTATCAAGACCATACACCCAAAGGTAGCTGAATTATTTAGCTAATACGGGAAATGGCTGTTAAGTGTTCAAATGGTTCCTGTGTACTTGTCAGGATGAACATAAAATGCATTATACTGTAACCTTTTAGGTGAAAATAATATGGCTATTTCACAACTTGAATGCACATGTCCATTAAATGTTTCAGCACTTTTTACAAAACTGTACTGCAAAATTAACAGGCGTGTGATCCATGAGTCAATCCAAACCAATCCAAATCTATTTTACAACCTACTGATTATACTGAAACATGCAAAAAATCAGGAGACACTTCCCTATGAGCATGTCCTGCTTTTGAAGCCTTCAGTTGCAAGGTACTGCTGATTAACTGTAAGGTCGTCCTGGCTCTTAATGATATTCTTCTGATTGAACGAACCCAGATATGTATTGGTCCATTTCAATCAATCAATCAAAGTTTATTTATATGTCCCTAAAATCAATCGTGTCTCAAAGGGCTGCACAAGCCACAACGAGATCCTCTGCTCAGATCCCATATCAGGGCAAGAAAAAACTCAACCTAATGGAATACAATGAGAAACCTTGAAAGGGACCATGGATGTGGGGACACCCACATCTGTGTGCAATGGACGCCGAGTGGATCTAGTTAATAGTGTGAGAGTCCAGTCCATAGTGGGGCCAGCAGGAGGTCATCTTGAGTGGAGACAAGTCAGCAGGGCAGACATGTCTCCAACTGATGCCCAGATGAGTGGTCCACCCCGGGTCCTGACTTTGAACAGCTAGTGCTCTCTGGTCACCAAATAACCTCAAAGCAGGAGAAGGAGCCCGAATAGAAAACGCTCTACAGTCCCCAAACCTTTTTTGGGCTCTGGGAGTCACTAATAAGCCGGAATTCTTGGAACGCAGATTTTTTGCCGGGACATATGGTACAATACAATCAGCAAGATAAGATGGAGCTAGACCAAGTAGTATTTTATGCACACGGTAAGTAGTAAAACCGTAAAGTCGCATCTTAAGTGCACAGGAAGCCAGTGCAGGTGAGGCATAATATGATCAAACTTTCTTCTTGTTGTCTAAAGTCTTGCATGTTTATGTGTTTTTGTGCTCCACCTTGCAGGTATTTGTGAACAGTAAGTTTTGTATTAAATATTGAAACATTGAAGAGTTGGACATGTGCATTCAAAAGTTAGAGAAATAAATTAATCTATAAAGGTTATAGTGCATTTTAGCTTTCATCCTGAAATTTTACAACAAGCTGAATATCCCAAACATTTTGTGAGTTGTAAATTATGTACCAAAGCTATTCTCTCTGCAAGCATTAACAAAACAAGTTGCATTCACCTAAATGTGTTGTCTAGTGCTTTTAAGAGCTCATTTATTGACTCCAAGTCTGATGCTGGCAGGTGATGAAGTGAGGACATTTTCACCTGCAGGTGTCAAAGAGCTGACCTGAAGTGTTCTGCCCTTTTGTTTTTGTTGTACTTGCAGACAGTTTCAAGTGTTTAACATGTCTTTTTAGTAAGATGTCTGTGTTCATTCCTGGTAGCCTTTGACAAATCTGCTCACTTTTGTTGTCTTGCAGAAATGGCTTCCCAAATCCGTCAAAACTTTCACCAGGACTGTGAGGCTGCCATTAACAGACAGATAAACCTCGAGCTTTATGCCTCTTATGTGTACTTCTCGATGGTAAGATATTCTTCAAGCAAAATATGTATATTTTTCAACAGTGGGCAATTATTTCCCTTTCTTTCTTTAGGGATACTATTTTGAAAGGGATGATAAATTCCTACCAAATTTTGCCAAGTTTTTTAGTGCCCAGTCCAAAGAGGAGCGTGAGCACGCCGAGAAGCTGATGACTTTCCAGAACAAGAGGGGAGGCAGGATTTTTTTACAGGATATTAAGGTATTCTCATCACTACCTCACATTATTACAATGTTGTCTAATTAAAATGTTTTCGTTGGGAAGTGACTGCATACAGATTACACGTACCAAAGTGATTACTTCCAAAGAACGCGAGGTGACAGTTGGAGTCTTTTATTTCTGATATTTGAAACCTCATTATATACACTATATTGCCAAAAGTATTTGGCCACCTGCTTTGACTCACATATGCACTTGAAGTGCCATCCCATTCTTAACCCATAGGGTTCAATATGATGTTGGCCCACCTTTTGTAGCTATTACAACATTACAACAACTCTTCTGGAATGGCTGTCCACAAGGTTATGGAGTGTGTTTATAGGAATTTCCCACCATTCTTCCAAAAGCACATTGGTAAGGTGGCTGATGTTGGTAGAGAAGGCCCGGCTCTCAGTCTCCGTTCTAATTGATCTCAAAGGTGTTCTATCGGGTTCAGGTCAGGACTCTGTGCAGGCCAGTCAAGTTCATCCACACCAGACTCCGTCATCCATATCTGTGTGGACCTTGCTTTGTGCACTAGTGCACAGTCATGTTGGAAGAGGAAGGGGCCCACTCCAAACTGTTCCGACAAGGTTGGGAGAATGGAATTGTCCAAAATATTTTGGTATCCTGGAGCATTCAAAGTTAAATTCACTTGAACTAAGGAGCCAAGCCCAACTCCTGAAAAAAAAAAACACACAGCATAATTCCTCCTCCACCAAATTTCACACTCTGCACAATGCAGTCCGAAATGTACAGTTCTCTTGGCAACCTCCAAACCCAGACTCGTCCATCAGATTGCCAGATGGAAAAGCGTGATTCATCACTCCAGAGAAGGCGTCTCCACTGCTCTAGAGTCAGTGGAGACATGCTTTACACCACTGCATCCCACGCTTTGCATTGGACTTGGTGATGTATGGCTTAGATTCGGGCTGCTCGGCCACGGAAACCCATTCCATGAAGCTCTCTGCATACTGTACGTGGGCTAATTGGTAGGTCACATAAAGTTTGGACCTCTGCAGCAACTGACTGTGCAGAAAGTCGGTAACCTCTTCTATGCACTTAAGCATCCGCTGACCCCTCTCTGTCAGTTCGCGTGGCCTACCATTTGGTGGCTGAGTTGCTGTTGTTCCCAAACTCTTCCATTTTCTTATAATAACGCCAACAGTAGACTTTGGAATATTTAGGAGCGAGGAAATTTCATGACTAGATTTGTTGCACAGGTGGCATCCTATGACAGTTCCACGCTGGAAGTCACTGAGCTCTTGAGCGCGGCCCATTCTTTCACAAATGTTTGTAGAAACAGTCTTGATTGATTTTATACACCTGTGGTCGGGAAAAGTGGTTAGGACACCTGATTCTTATCATTTGGATGGGTGGCCAAATACTGGCGCGGTGGTAGAGTGGCCGTGCGCAACCCGAGGGTCCCTGGTTCAATCCCCACCGAGTACCAACCTTGATACGTCCGTTGTGTCCTGAGCAGGACCCTTGCTCCTGATGGGTGCTGGTTAGCGCCTTGCATGGCAGCTCCCTCCATCAGTGTGTGAATGTGTGTGTGAATGGGTAAATGTGGAAGTAGTGTCAAAGCGCTTTGAGTACCTTGAAGGTTGAAAAGCGCTATACAAGTACAACCCATTTATCATTATCATTTATTGATAGTGTATGTAACAAGTTGGAGTGTATGTGGAAGGGAAATAAAGCACTCATTCAACGCATTGTCATTTGTTGACCAGTCTATATTGCACAACACAGCAGCAACAGAACTTCACACAGAGAAGTCAGCCAGGTTTCAACCAACATTTTAAAGTACATGCAGAGTTCGTAAAAAAACTGCTTGTTGCTGATTATTCATATTTTAAATGCAGCTGTTGTCATCTTTTGGAGCTCATTTAAAAAACAAAAACAAAAAAAACTAAAGTAACTGTTTTTAATGCCTTTATCTGCTTTTGTACCCCACAAACCCAGTGAATAGAGCAGGTTTTTTTAAATCCCAACTTGAATAAAAATGTCTTTCCTTTGACTAAATATTGACTAACTTAACATATCCTCATTTCTGTTTCCTTGAGACAAAGCCAAAATGTAGGTGAAATGCGAGCAAATACCAATGGCGTGTCTTTGCATTTATAAGAAACCTGACCGAGACGAATGGGGCACTAGCTTGGAGGCTTTGGAGTGTGCTTTGCAGCTGGAGAAGAGTGTAAACCAATCCCTGCTGGAGCTACAGGACATGGGCACGCAGCACAACGATCCTCATGTATGTTTTCACTCTCTTATACATATTTAAGTTTTCCTGTCTGTGCTTAATAGGGCCCTATAATGATTTTCTTTACATTTAAAACTCTTTCTCGTGTCTAGATAATCATACTTGCCAACCTTGAGACCTCCGAATTCGAGAGATATGGGAAGGTGGGGGGCGGGGTTTGATGGTAACTGGGGTGTATATCGTAGCGTCCCGGAAGAGTTAGTGCTGCAAGGGTTTCTGGGTATTTGTTCTTTTTTGTTTGTTGTGTTACGGTGCGGATGTTCTCCCGAAATGTGCTTGTCATTCTTGTTTGGTGTGGGTTCACAGTGTGGTGCATATTTGTAACAGTGTTAAAGTTGTTTCTACGGCCACTTTCAGTGTGACCTGTATGGCTGTTGACCCAGTATGCTTTGCATTCACTTATGTGTGTCTGTAAAAGCCGCATATATTATTTTACTGGGCTGACACGTTGTTTGTATTGGGGAAAAGTGGACGTAACGACAGGTTCAAGAGGACGTTAAAGGCCGTGCCTTTAAGTCACACCCCCAACATTGTTGTCCGGGTGAAAATCGGGAGAAATTCGGGGGGAAGGTTGACCCGGGAGATTTTCGGGAGGGGCACTGAAATTCGGGAGTCTCCCGTAAAAATCGGGAGTGTTGGCAAGTATGTAGATAATATACATTGGATGTGATTTGGTGTACATGTTGCTCCACAGTCACAATTACAACCCACTTTCTGTGTATGTTTGCTAGATGTTTGTTTGAATTTAAAATTTTAAAATGTTCACTGTTTAAATGTATTTTGTCACAGACACGGTCAAGAATAAACTTCATAAAAAAGTGTGTACAGTCACCCGATTACAACATTAGTTACACCTGCCCACTGTCCGATTGATACACATAAAAAAAAATTATTTTAGCAGCATTTATCTCACTGCATGTCGCACGTCCGCTTTTTTTCCGCACGCAAAGACTCTCTGAAAATAATACTTTATCCTATCGTTTCTTGTATTTCCTCAAATCAAGCCAAAATGTTGCCGAACTATTGCTAAGTGCTAAACAAAAAATACAAACGATGAAGATAATGAAATAATTACTAACTGCACAATGTCTGCTCTCAGCGGGATGCCGACTGATGGGGATGTTCATGTCTTCACGATTAGATAAGAAATAATAATCCTGTCAGGTAAAAAGAAATAAAAAAATAAAAAAGTGGCCGCAAACGACCATCTTTTCGTGTCTTTCTAACTATCCCCGTGTCTTAACGTCACAGGCACTGATTTTATAGTTTAGCACCTCTCTGTGTGCAATTTTTACTTTTCACCCACAGTGTGAATTATTTTGTGTGTATATTTATATATAGTAGAATATTTAATATTTAAACAACACATTAAGAACTTTCGTTCTCAGGACTGGACTATGCACGTTACCTCCTTTTGCACTATTTTTCTTTTCTTTCCTTTCCTTCCTATGTTTCGCATATTTCTAGACTGTTGCAGTAATACTGAAGTTGCTTTTAATCTCATTGTAGCTGTGTATAGTGACAAAAAAGGCATTCTCATTTTCTAAGTTGTTAGTCGAAGTTGACCAACTTCTTGGTTATTGGCCACTACCTTCTACTATACAAGTGAAAGGAATGATTTATAAGCTAGAATGAACTTTTACCAACTCTGAGGCGATGCAGCAGTTCACTGGCTCTCCAATATGTCAATAGCTGCATAGGCGGTTACCTCTCTGTGATCTCAGCACCTCTAAAAGTAGTTATTTAGTCATTTATAAAGACCCAGTTTATCTAAAAAATTGGAGACCAATAATACTTCAGTGTTATGATGCTAAGATACTGGCAAAATGTTTGGCTACACGACTTAAGTCTGTTTTGTCAAATATTATTCACCAAGATCAATCAGGTTTCCTCCAAGGAAGAAACATAGGAAACAATATTAGACAGTTATTAGAAATTATAGAAAATTATAATATAGAAAATAAAAGACGATTAATTTTTGTAGCCGACCTGGAGAAGTCATTTGGCAAAATTATCTTGGAGTTTATTTGTAAAATCTTAGTATTTTTCAATTTTGGCAACTCTTTATTACACTGGATCAAGACGCTATATGATAAAACTAACTGTAGAATTATCAATAATGGATACATCTCTGGGACAATACCTCTATTAAGAGGTCTAAAATAAGGGTGCCCTTTGTCTCCATTCCTATTTATTATTGCTATGGAAATATTGGCAATTAAAGTTAGATTGACTAAAAATATTGAAGGGCTCAGTAATAATAATATTGAAAGTAAAATAACAGTGTATGCAGACGATACAAGCTTCTTTATCAGCCCCAATCCTCATTCTTTGCGGAACCTTCTTAATTTTTTGGACATATTTTCACAGCAATCTGGGCTTAAGCTTAATTATGATTAATGTACAATTTTAAGGATCGGAAATCTAAAGAGAATGTCCTTCCGAATGGAATGCAAAGTGCAGATGGACCAGTTAACATACTTGGTGTTATTGTCCCAGAGAAGCTGGATAAAATTATGCAATTATGGAAAGAAAAATCCTTAACCTTGAGTGGTAAAATATGTCAACTCATTAATTATTCCTCAATTTATTTGTTTTTGTCGTTACTAGCTGCATCACAAAACTTTTTTAAGATTTATGAACGGAGGGTCTTCGATTGTCTGGGACGGCAAACCAGAAAAGATTAAAAGAAAGGTTTTGTGTATGAATATGGGGGCCTGAAACTTCTCAACCTTGAAGCTATGTGTCTGTCTTTAAAAGCATCAATTGTTCCAGAGATGTATCTAAACACTAAGTGGTACACAAGTGTCCTGTTGGACAAAAAACATGTGCTGTATCAAAAGAAATTGTATCCGTTTTTACAAGTGATACCCTCCCATTTTTCTTATATAGAGAGTCTGCTGGGAAACATGGAAGGGTTCATAAAGGAAACAATCCACTCATGGTGGTGTTTTAAATTTTATGTGCCAGAAAAAAGAGACAATATTTTGCAGCAGATAATATGGATCAACTCTAATATTGTAATAGATGGAAAGCCTTTCTTTTGGAAAAATATGTTTGAAAAAGGAATCATTTTTGTCAATGATATTAACAATGAGAATGGTAAAATTATGAAGTATAATGAATTTAAAGTTATGTATGGTGATGCTTGTTCAAGCTTTTCTTTTAATCAACTAACTGGAGTAATTGGGAAAAGATGGAAACAAATAATTAATTATGGAACTACTAAATTACTACTTTGTAAACCTAATAAGAAATTCTAGTTGGCAAAAAGGAACTAAAATAAATAGAAAAATATATATTTTTTATTTAATAAAGAAAGCTTTGAAGGCTGTCCCATACAACACATATGGAAAATGGGAGGACTTTTTTGACTGCCCGTTGCCGTGGGATGCCATATTCAAACTAATCTACAAAACTACTATCGATGTGCAAAATCGTTATTTTCAAATTAAAATTATTTATAACTTCTTACCAGGCAGCATGGTGGAGGAGGAGTTAGTGCGTCTGCCTCACAATAAGAAGGTCCTGAGTAGTACTGGGTTCAATCCTGGGCTCGGGATATTTCTGTGTGGAGTTTGCATGTTCTCCCCGTTACTGCGTGGGTTCCCTCCGGTACTCCGGCTTCCTCCCACCTACAAAGACATGCACCTGGGGATAGGTTGAGTGGCAACACTAAATGATCCCTAGTGTGGGAATGTTGTCTGTCTATCTGTGTTGGCCCTGTGATGAGGTGGCAACTTGTCCAGGGTGTACCCCGCCTTACGCCCGATTGTAGCTGAGATAGGCACCAGCACCCCCGGCGACCCCAAAAGGGAATAAGTGGTAGGAAATGGATGGATGGATGGATGGATAACTTCTTACCCACGGGGAAAATGTTAAAACAATGGAATATGACTGAGTCAGATGATTCCCGATTTTGTTGTCAGGGATCTGAATCCACCCTGCATTTCTTTTGGTATTGTCATATTGTGTCTTCCTTTTGGGTTGAAGTTGAAAAAATGTGTTTAAGGATTGGTTTGTTTATGAAACTTGATGTAGTTTCTGTTATTTTAGGAGAGTTCATTGTAAGTCATGATTTAGTCAATTTAATTATAGTACTCGGTAAAAGGTTTATTTTTAAAGCCAAAAACAGATTTTCACTTAGTTTTACTTTCTTTAAAACATTTATTCAGTATTTTTAACTTTAGAAAGATATATGGTCAAAAACGATAATGATGCTAAAAAACTAAAAAATTATGGGAAGTCCTGAAAGGCTTATTTTGAAAATGTAATTATGATTATAGATCTGCAACAACAACATATATGCTATCTGTTGTTGTGTTCCCTATTTTGAGTGTACAAAAATGAAGGTGTATGTTACTGAGTCCGACCTGAAAATAATATGGACTAAACACAAATGCTTATTATGAAAATGTAATTTTGTTTATAAATGATATGCAATCTGTTGTTTCCCTAATTTTTCGTTGTACATGGATGAAGGTGTGTGTTGCTGAGCCCAACTTGGACATTATCTGGACTGGACCTGGTTTTAAAAACTCTTTAAACAAATCTAATTTCATTAACAACCTGGTCTGGTGAAGATAAGATCGTTTTTTTTTCTTTTTTTTTTTATAAATAACATAAAATAAGATAAATAAATAAACAACATTTTCTTGGATAAAAAAGAAAGTAAAACAATATAAAAACAATTACATAAAAACTAGTAATTAATGAAAATGTTAGTGGACCAGGGGCACACACAATCATGTGTGCTTCAGGGACTGTGTCCCTTGCAGAACTGTGTTGTCTATGTTGTGGGAACCAGAGTATTGGTAGCAGAAAGAAACAACCCCTTTTGTGTAAGTGGGTTTGGATGAGTGTGAATGGGGGAGGGAGGTTTTTTTTTTTTGGGTTGATGCACTAATTGAAAGTGTATCTTGTGTTTTTTTTATGTTTATTTAATAAAAAAAGAAAAAAGAAAAAAAAGAGTATTTATTTTACTTATTTATACTGTCACCGATGTCCCACTGGGGTGAGTTTTTCCTTGCCTTTATGTGGGCTCTACCAAGGCTCTACCCAGGATGTCGTTGTGGTTTGTGCAGCCCTTTGAGACACTTGTGATTTAGGGCCATATAAATAAACATTGATTGATTGATTGATTTTGCCCTAGCAGTTATGATAACAATATTGTTAATGCTTGGTCAATATGCATCAAGTAAATGGAGTATTGTTTTGGTTCATTGTTAGCCACCTAATACTTGCCGAATATTACAAATTAGAATGCTCAAAAAAAAGAGACATGTTCTTGTCTTAAGGATTGTGAATGATAGGCAACATTCCAAAAGTGCAGTTCCCTTTTAAGGTGTTAATCAGTAAGGATTGAGTTAGAACATGTTTGCTGTCTGAAGAGCAAACATGTTATTCAGTCTAAAACTTTGTCCATCCATCCATCCATCCATTTCCTACCGCTTATTCCCTTTCGGGGTCGCGGGGGGCGCTGGCGCCTATCTCAGCTACAATCGGGCGGAAGGCGGGGTACACCCTGGACAAGTCGCCACCTCATCGCAGGGCCAACACAGATAAACAGACAACATTCACACTCACATTCACACACTAGGGCCAATTTAGTGTTGCCAATCAACCTATCCCCAGGTGCATGTCTTTGGAAGTGGGAGGAAGCCGGAGTACCCGGAGGGAACCCACACATTCACGGGGAGAACATGCAAACTCCACACAGAAAGATCCCGAGCCTGGATTTGAACCCAGGACTGCAGGACCTTCGTATTGTGAGGCAGACGCACTAACCCCTCTGCCAAACTTTGTCATAGAAAAAAAAGTTCAAAACGTTCTGAGATTTGCTAATTTATTCGCATAAATGTTCTCAATAGTCAGTCAATGAAATTGTATCATACTTTCATCCCTAATAGTGACATAACTTTGGTATGTGTTGTTTTTCAAATAGATGCACAATACATGTACAATACTTTGTGATGTACCGGTAAACGGTGTGTATATATAAACCTCTGTAAAATTCCAGACGGTTAGTACAAACCCCGTTTCCATATGAGTTAAGAAAATGTGTTAGATGTAAATATAAACGGAATACAATGATTTACCAATCCTTTTCAACCCATATTCAATTGAATGCACTACAAAGACAAGATATTTGATGTTCAAACTCGTAAACTTAATTTTTTTTTTGCAAATAATAATTAACTTAGAATTTTATGGCCGCAACATCAATCAATCAATCAATGTTTACTTATATAGCCCTAAATCACTAGTGTCTCAAAGGGCTGCACAAACCACCACGACATCCTCGGTAGGCCCACATAAGGGCAAGGAAAACTCACACCCAGTGGGACATCGGTGACAATAATGATCCAGTGGGACGTCTGTGACAATAATGATTATGAGAACCTTAGAGAGGAGGAAAGCAATGGATGTCGAGCGGGTCTAACACGAACATGTGCCAAAGTAGTTGGGAAAGGGCATGTTCACCACTGTGTTACATCACCTTTTCTTTTAACAACACTCAATAAACGTTTGGGAACTGAGGAAACTAATTGTTGAAGCTTTGAAAGTGGAATTCCTTCCCATTCTTGTTTTATTTAGAGCTTCAGTCGTTCAACAGTCCGGGGTCTCCGCTGTCGTATTTTACGCTTCATAATGCGGCACACATTTTCGATGGTAGACAGGTCTGGACTGCAGGCGGGCCAGGAAAGTACCTACACTCTTTTTTTATGAAGCCACGCTATTGTAACACATGCTGAATGTGGCTTGGCATTGTCTTGCTGAAATAAGCAGGGGTGTCCATGAAAAAGACGGTGCTTGGATGGCATCATATGTTGTTCCAAAACCTGTGTGTACATTTTAATGGTGCCTTCACAGATGTGTAAGTTACCCATGCTTTGGGCACTAATGCACCCCCATACCATCACAGATGCTGGCTTTTAAACTTTGCGTCGATAACAGTCTGGATGGTTCGCTTCCCCTTTGGTCCGGATGACACAATGTCGAATATTTCTAAAAACAATTTAAAATGTGGACTCGTCAGACCACAGAACACTTTTCCACTTTGCATCAGTCCATCTTATATGATCTCGGGCCGGCGGCGTTTCTGGATGTGGTTGATAAATGGCTTTCACTTTGCATAGTACAGGTTTAACTTGCACTCACAGATGTAGCGACGAACTGTATTTAGTGACAGTGGTTTTCTGAAGTGTTCCTGAGCCCATGTGGTGATATCCTTTAGAGATTGATGTCGGTTTTTGATACAGTGCGTCTGAGGGATCGAAGGTCGTGGTCATTCAATGTTGGTTTCCGGCCATGCCGCTCATGTGGCATGATTTCTCCAGATTCTCTGAACCTTTAGATGATATTATGGACCGTAGATGTTGAAATCTCTGAATTTCTTGCAATTGCACTTTGAGAAACGTTGTTCTTAAACTGTTTGACTATTTGCTCACGCAGTTGTGGACAAAGGGGTGTACCTCGCCCCATCCTTTATTGTGAAAGACTGAGCATTTTTTGGGAAGCTGTTTCAATACCCAATCATGGCACCCACCTGTTCCCAATTAGCCCTGCTTCGCTTGGCCCGAGCTCATCTAAGATGGACTGATGCAAAGTGGAAAAGTGTTCTGACGAGTCCACATTTCAAATTATATTTGGAAACTGTGGACGGGGTGTCCTCCGGAACAAAGAGGAAAATAACCATCCGGATTGTTCTAGGCGCAAAGTTCAAAAGCCAGCATCTGTGATGTTATGGGGGTGTATTAGTGCCCAAGGCGTGGGTAACTTACTCATCTGTGAAGGCACCATTTAATGCTGAAAGGTCCATACAGGCTTTGGAGCAACATGTGTTGTCATCCAAGCAACATTATCATGGACGCCCCTGTTTATTTCAAAAAAACTCTGCAAGCCACGTGTTACAACAGCGTGGCTTCGGAGTAAAAGAGTGCGGGTACTTTCCTGGCCCGCCTGCAGTCCAGACATGTCTCCCATCGAAAATGTGTGGCGCATTATGAAGCGTAAAATACGACAACAAGACCCCGGACTGTTGAACAACTTAAGCTGTACATCATGCAAAAATGGTAAAGAATTCCACTTTCAAAGCTTCAACAATTAGTTTCCTCAGTTTCCAAAGTGTTGAGTGTTGTTAAAAGAAAAGGTGATGTAACACAGTGGTGAACATGCCCTTTCCCAACTACTTTGGCACGTGTTGCAGCCAAGAAATTCAAAGTTAATTATTATTTGCAAAAACAAACAAAGTTTGTGAGTTTTAACATCAAATATCTTGTCTTTGTAGTGCATTCAATTGAATATGGGTTGAAAAGGATGTGCAAATCATTGTATTCCGTTTATATTTACATCTAACACAATTTCCCAACTCATATGGAAACGGGGTTTGTATATAACTTAAAAAAATACCTCTTTATCAAAAATGTAAAAGTGGACATAAAGGCATTATGTATTGAGAAAAAGCTGACATGTTTATACTATTAATGAAAAAAAAGGACAGTTATAGAATTAATTATTAACGTCTGTAATCAATCGATTTATTAATTGTAAATAAAGTAATGCAGACTGTTCTAAGATTTGGCTGACTGCAGAGAGCCACCTCACCAAGAGATCCGACCTGCTCCTTTTATTACAGTTTTGAACACATTTCCATTAATTTAATAAATGTGGGAATTAACTGTTTCAAGTTACAAATGCACTGTTTATTAAAGTTTCAAATTATAAACGTTTTGGTGATACAAAAAATGTAAACTCCATAATTAAATAAAGATGCATCAATAATCGAATTTAAATCGAATCAGAGCTATTAAATTGTAATCGTATGCAAATCGTGAGGCGCCCAAAGATTTTGACAGCCATTTAGGACCCCATCCATCGCCATGGCTTTCATAATGATTGTGAACGGGCAAAATAAAAAGTGCAGTTTCCATTTAAATATATCGATAACCTTTATATATAGCCTTTTTACTGGGCATTACAAATGACATAATAGCGTTGTGTTCACACCCAACCCCCACACTGTTTTACCTTACATAATGAATAATCCTGATTAATAATTGTGATTTCAATATTCAATCCATCCATTTTCTACCGCTTGTCCTTTTTAGGGTCACGGGGGGTACTGGAGCCTACCTCTGCTACATTTCAATATTGATCACAGCAATCGTAATTACTATTTTGGTTAGAATCGTGCAGCCCTTTTTATACGACTAAATCTTACATATGAACACTTTTTCTGTATATGGACAAAAAGTGCAGTTACGTCATTTGTTCATGAGGTTCCATTTGCACAATTTTCACATTTATTTGTATTTATTTTTGTTATTTTGTTTCCACCATATTACTGTTTATAATGCTTGTATTGGTTTCATATGAACATGCAATTTTTTTTCTTGAGGTACATTCATACATTTTGAACGTGTTTGTGTTGTTGGGGTTTTTTTTTATAAACGATTTAAGTATACTGCTAAGAACTTTTTTCAAATTTGATGCACATTTAAAAATACAGCGATAATAATGATAACCAATATAATTTTTGTCACAATAACTGTGATAAGAAATGTTCAAATTGCGCAATGCGTACATGTAGTTGTATTGCGCACTCCTTTTTGAAGAACTTTAAAAATGTTATGAGAAATGTAATAAGATTTGTATTTTTTTGAACAAGTGTTAAAATGTGATACAGCTCCTCTAGTGGATCTCATAAGATGCAGATGTGCCTTTTGTCACTACAGTATTTGACTTTTATTTTCTAACAGGAAGTCTATATATGATGTATAAGAACCTAAGCATTACCTTCTCCATTGGCTCTTTGATTTAAAATAGTTCTCCTTTGCCCCACCTCACAGCTGTGTGACTTCATTGAGACTCACTATCTGGATGAGCAGGTCAAGTCCATCAAGCAGCTTGCTGACTGGATCTCAAACCTGCAGCTTATGGGAGCGCCACAGAACGGCATGGCTGAGTACCTCTTTGACAAACACACCATGGCTGAGGAGGCCAGTCAAACATAAGCAGATGATTTTAAATCAATATCCTCAGTTCAACTCAAAACTGCTGTTATTTGGACAGCACAAAGCCATAAAATGCTAGTACTTTGAGGTCTCACTTATTGACTAGTACTGTATGCTGCTGATGTGCTTCACAAAAGGGTTTAAAAGCATTTCAAATTAATCAAAATGAACAATTGCAACCATTTTAGTGTCACTATTTTGTGAATTTAGTGTGAGAAAATTGTAAGATCCTTTTCACTGTATGTCTGGAATCATGCATTTTGAGAGAGAGCCACTAGATGGCAGTAGATATTAAAAATTACAATACTAAGACATTAAAAATTACAATACTAAGACATATTTGTTGTTTCATTTTACACCATTGGCCAACATAAAAAGTGGTTAAACTCAAGGTTGGAGACTTTAGGTCAAATTTAATCTGGTGTTTTGACAATGACACCCACCACATAGTAGACCACAAAAACATGAATATTATTTTTGTTATTGGGCAACTCCTGAAAATCACTTGACTAGTATGTGTTTTCCAAAAGGTTACATTACATTTTGTAAAACACAAACATTCAATGAGCCTAATGTTCCTGTGTTGATTTAACCAAAACAAATGTACAGTATGTAACTAACTGAAAAGCAAATCTAAATAAAGATCAGTGACTGAATGTAGGCCCCCAGTCTTTTTTTTAAGCTGAGATCCTATACGGACACTTTTTTTGAAGTAAAGAATGCTCATGTTATAGTTGCAGATGTACAATAAGGTCATTTTCTCTGTTAGCACTGGGGGCTAAAGTGTATACACATTGATTATTTATAAATAAAAATAAATAAAGCAACAATAAACCTTACTCAGGTTTGAAGTTTTTATTGAAAAACAAAAGATTGTTTTAAGGTGACAGACAAGGTGTTATGCATTTTATGATGTGAATCTCAAGGTCCGGTATTTGAATACTACAAATTTAGGCCTCACATGTTTATTTTTCCCCCATATGTTAGCACTGAAATCCTTGGTTGCTTTGTGGCTCCCAAGTAGGTTAAATGTTCTGTAAGAGCTCACTAGGAAGTGGAGATTAATTCCTACACTTGTTTGAGTGTAGTAATCCACCTCAAAACAATTTGTGTGTGTGTGGAAAAAGCGTGATACAAACAGCAATTTCTCAATCCTGCTTCCTTCCCGCTGCCGGCTTCTTCCGGTCTCCCTCCACCAGCACGCCCAGCAGGTCTCCCTCAGCCAATGAGATTCCAGAATCGTTGGGGGAATTTGGCTGATTGACTTCTTGCGGTGAAGGTGCTGAATTGGAAGCGCTCAGGTTATTCAGCCCGCCATTGCTTGCCTTTACGCTGGCGTTAAAGTTGCAGTGGTTGCTGAAGCTACTGAGACTGGTGCTGTTACAGAGACCTACTGCTGTGCCAGCGCTGTTGCCGCTTGTCACGTTAATGCTGCTGGAGCTGCTGTTGGGATTACTTGGATTTGCTTGCGCAGGACGAGAGGGAGGGGTGAAGGAAAACACTCTTTCTCCTCCACTTCCCATCGTGCGAGCGCTTAGGGGTCCGGATTGGCTATCGGCGGACGGCAAGGCGTCCAACGTCAGGCACGGTGGTGGAGGCCGGCGTGACAGCAGGCCGTGCCCACGTCGAAGTTTCGATATCGGGCAAAGCTCAGGTGCAGCGTCTGGAAAGGAAAAGGCTGGAGCTGCGGGCATCTCACTGTCTTCGCTAAGCCAGGGGAAAGCGGATGATGGCGGCAAGATGTGGTTGGGTGTGCCAGGCGGCAGTAGCTCTGAGCCCACTGTCGGAGGAGCCAGGGAGCTGCAGCTGCGGTTCCACTCATTTTGAGGTCGCCGGGCAGGTCTTGGTCTTGGCACGGCTGGGGGCACGCAGTGAATGGGCGTCTGTGGGCAACTGTAGAAGCCCGGCCTCTCATACAAGGGTAGCCCGGAGAAGCTATAGTGGTCTTGTTCTGAGTTCAAGGGCTGGCGTGTTTGGTTTTGGATAGACTGAGCGCCTGTGTGTAAGTAAAGTGGGAAGCGACTTAGTGGAGCTCCAGGGCGGCGCCGCAGCAGAGAAACCCGAGATGAGCGAGGGAAACTGGGCGATTGGACACCGAGAAGGCGACCCAGGCCTCCAAGCAATGGGGTGGAGTAGTTAGCTTCCTCATTTTCTTTAATCTGCTCCAGATTGGACTGAAACTCCATCTCCTCTTTCGGAACACTAGAGCACAACAACGATAAAATGAAGACAATGTAACATTCATGCCTCACTGGTAGTGTTTATGTGCACCTGATATTCAGTGCAGAGCCCATGAAGGAAGGTTTGCAGTGGTCTGCACTAGCAGTTGTGTAGGGAGGTCGAGGGTCAGATTCATTCCAGTACATATCTTTCTCAACCAGAGGCAGGCTGTTGTACATCTCATCTACAGACAGCAAAGACACCTGGAACAATAAATCCCTGGTTAGTACAGCACAGCTTCTGTTCACACTTCAGTAAAACAGTATCAAAACCTGTAAATTGCGATCGACGAGCCAGTTGGTCTCAAAGTCGTCATCATCTTCGCCAAAAGGATTTATGAGTTGCTCGGCCACCTGAAACCAGGACTATGCAGCTCAGACTTGGACCGATCATAAAACTAAACAAATGTCATTATTCACCAACCTTCAACCAACCAACATAGAAGAAAAACTGCAACAACGTGAAGACGGGCAGGTAAAAGTCCAGATCGTGACCAGAGTAGCCTTGGGCTGGATCCAAGAACTGACGACCAATCAGACAAGCCAGGAAGAAGCTGTAGACTGCCACGGTCACCACCTTATCATTATATTAGTCACACTTCAGAAAGCAGCAGACCACTTTTTTATTTGTTCTATATTTGCTATGTTGCAGCTAATACTCCTATACTCATTTTCGGACGTGCTGCAATGAAACAATTGGAATTGTGTGATGCATTACATTATATCGTATGCATGTTCGAAATAAACTGAATGAACTGAATACTGTCCCTGCATGAGTTCATTGCTTGGTTTGTACTCTGATATGTCCAAATTATTTGGCAAAGCAAGAGAAACGAACAAGGACCTGAGTGTAGACAAGAGGCAGGCTGATCCAGTCATATCCGTACAGCTTCATGCACTTCGCCCTCAAACTGTTCAACTCCTGAAGACAGAAGAACAAAGTCATTTCTCAAGAAGTGTTACCTCTACAGATACTCAAAGACCTACAGTGAGAATGGCTGTGAGAGCCACGTCGTTGTTGATGCGACCTTCTGTCCGGGCCCTCAGAGCCAGACTGACAAACCACATGCACGGAATCCAAAATTTATTATGAGGGGAAGGCAAGTCCTCCAGATGCCTTAGTTCTTCTGAAGTCATCAAACCTGATGGGTACAGAAAATGTGTCAGTGTACCCACATGGGCTGGTCAGTAAATTTTAATAAAATATCTGTTGCTTCAACTCTTGTTGGATCCTATTAAAAGTGGTTGATGATGGCTGTTTAATTAGTTGTTGCAAGGTTTATAGATCTAGACTACAATTTAGTGAAGCTGCCTGTGTATTTATGTAGTTTTGTGTTTTTAGTTGTGACCAGCAAGCAGGACCAGCTATCCTAATCTCAGCATCTCGTAGTACATCACCAGGTTTTAACAATTCTACAGCACCATGAGTACCAGCACTCCGTGCCAGGTTTTTATCACGCCATTCTTATTTGACAGCGTACCTGCCTGCACCAGATGCTCCATCGTGGGGAACCTCTTGTAGACGGCAGTGCTGACCGAGCGGTAGATGAGCACACCGGAGAGGTTAGCGTAACGCATCAGAGTGCGCCGGGTTAGCCTGGCGGCTTCGTCCGCTCCGCGCACGTGACCTCCCACTAGTGCCGCCAGGCGGTCAGGCCAGGGGACGTTCTCAAACTGACCCCACCAACGGGATACCACCAACGTCACATAGAATCCTGGAAACCAATAAGGACGATAGCAACCACTTGGTATCATCATTTACTATAAGGTAGCTTCATTCTCCAATGTTATACACCAGGGGTCTCAAACTCAATTTACCTGAGGGCCACTGGATGCAGAATCTGGGTGAGGCTGGGCCGCAAGAAAAGATTCCTTAAAAAATCTAACATGCACTTTTTAATGAATTCACCTTCTATGAATGGCTTTCCCACCCTAGCATTGCTAGGGCAGAAAAGCCAACCCTCACGATTTTTCCTGGAGACTCCTGAATTTCAGTGCACCTCCCGACAATCAACCGGTGCAACCATTCTCCCGAATTTGTCCCAATTTTTACCCGTCCAACATTATTAAGGGCTGCCGTGACTGCACTGCCTTTAACGTCCTCTACAACAGTGGTTCTCAACCTTTTTTCAGTGATGTACCCCATGTGAACATTTTTTTAATTCAAGTACCCCCTAATCAGAGCAAAGCATTTTGGTTGGAAAAAAAGAGATAAAGAAGTAAAATACAGCACTATGTCATCAGTTTCTGATTCATTAAATTGTAAAACAGTGCAAAATATTGCTCATTTGTAGTGGTGTTTCTTGAACTATTTGGAAAAAAAGATATTAAAATAACAAAAAAAATTGTTGAAAAATAAACAAGTAATTCAATTATAAATAAAGATTTCTACACATAGAAGTAATCATCAACTTAAAGTGCCCTCTTTGGGGATTGTAATAAAGATCCATGAACTTAATTCTAAACATTTCTTCACAAAAAAAGAAATCTTTAACATCAGTATTTATGGAACATGTCCATAAAAAATTTAGCCGTCAACACTGAATATTGCATTGTTGCATTTCTTTTCACAGTTTGTGAACTTACATTTATATTTTGTTGAAGTTTTATCCAATAAATATATTTATTAAGTATTTATGACTGACTACTATTTTTTAGAATGTTTTTGATAAATCTCACTTAACCCTTGGCATACCTTCACATAGCGTACCATCTACAAGAAAACTAGTGCTCTACAACTCGTCATTGCGCACATAACACAACTAAAGTGACAACTAAATCATGTTGTGCGAGACTTGTGCGGAACAACGTTAGTGGCTGCAGGACAAACTTACTCAACAGCCATACAGGTCACACTGAGGGTAGCTGTATAAACAACTTTAACACTGTTACAAATATGTGCCACACTGTGAACCCACACCAAACAAGAATGACAAACACATTTTGGGAGAACATCCGCACCCTAACGCAACTTAAACACAAGAGAACAAATTCCCAGAACACCTTGCAGCCCAAACTCTCCCGGGCTACAATATACACAACCTCAACCGACGCAAGTAGGGAGGGTGAGGACGTGGAGGGTTGGTGGTAGCGTGGGTGTGTGTATTGTAGCCCGAAAGAGTCAGGGCTGCATGGGATTCTGGGTATTTGTTCTGTTGAGTTTATGTTGTATTACGGTGCGGATGATCTCCTGAAATGTTTGTCATTCTTATTTGGTGTGGGTTCACAGTCTGGTACATATTTGTAACAGTGTTAAAGTTTTTTTTACGGCCACCCTCAGTGTGACTTGTGTAGCTGTTGAGGAAATATGTCTTGCAACATCACATGTGTACAGCTCAGCCAAATGTAACAATCAATTATGCTTGCACGCTGTCTGTGCAGAATTCAGAGTGCATTAAGAACAGTGCCAACGCGGCACCCCCTGAGTATTGTTGATTTGGTGAAAATCGGCAGGGATTACCAGAGAATGGATACCCTGATATTAAGGGGACTCCCGTGAAAATTGGGAGCGTTGGGAAGTATGACGCTCTCAAGTTCCATTCATATTAGACTCACATATATAAAATGTTCATATCAAAGTGCGGGCCGCAAAATAATATCTTGCGGGCCGCAATTGGCCCGCGGGCCGCATGTTTGAGACCCCTGTTAAACACACACACACATCAAGCACATTAACACTTCATTGGGACTCAGGTATCATCATTTAACAATGTGTTTGTTTTTTTAATTCTTCCTAGCAATTTAGCCTTCAAACTATCAAACACAATTGTCAGCATGATGCAGTGCAGTTTACACCATTGCAATCCTATGACAACTTATAAAGATACTGTTATATCGGTAACTCCTATTCATTTATGTCATCTCTTTATTTTGTTATACATTTGTTGTCTTTATTTACTCTTAATTGATTCACGTAATACATTTTTTGACACTTTTATTTTCCGTCATTATTCTATAAGTTATTTCTATTGTTACAAATTCTCTATTATGTAACATGTATAACACAGGATGTGATCTAAGTTCCCCAGCTAAACTTTCTACCTTCGCAAATCTAAAGAAACCAATCATCTTTTTTTTATTATTGATTGGGTGTACCTAAGGAAGTGTCCAGTGTTTGTGTGTGCATCTCTCGATTTACCAAGAACGAAGGAGACCGGAATGAGTTCGGCATAGCGGTCACAGTATATGGAAAGCTTCTCAAACAGTCTCTTCTGCTCGATGTTTAACACAAACCTATAATGGGGGGGAAAAAACATTTAATTATTCAGTAAAGTTGCCATAGCAGTCAAATGACTAAATAACTATTGACATACCTTACCAATACAGTTGCACTCAACATGATTAAACTCCAAATAAGTGGTTATATTTCAAATATACATTATTTTTAATTAAAGTTTTCATTAGAATACATTTCTTGATAATCTAAATCAGGTTTTTCAAACTCTCACTTTAGCAACTAAAAATCGCTTGGTTTTTGCCTTTAAACTATGGAGTGTCAACCTAATTTTAGCTCAGGAAAATTTAATCCTACGTGGGCCGGACGGGTACAATCGTGGTTTAATAACTTAAAAATACAACTAACAATTTCAGATTATTTTCTTTCTTTTACTCCGGCCCAAAATACATTCTGAAAATGTACATATCACAAATAAAATCCTCTTGACAACACACTTCTCGTTAGTTGAAAATCCTGAGGAGAAAATTGGTGCAGTCTCAAAAACACCATGAACACAATTAATTTAGACTTAATTGTAATGTGTTGTCAAAGGAATTAAATTTGAAGTCACAGCCCATCTAGGCTTGAACAAAAAAGTACAATAATAAATAAAAACTATGAGGTGGCGACTTGTCCAGGGTGTACCCCGCCTTCCGCCCGATTGTAGCTGAGATAGGCGCCAGCGCCCCCCGCGACCCCGAACGGGAATAAGCGGCAGAAAATGGATGGATGGATGGATGGATATTCTATGTATCAAGTACCTCATTTGTCATTTCCACATATTAACCATGTGCTAACTCAACAAACCATACAAACTGAGATAGAAACTTATCAAGAGGGTTGAGTTACTCCCTGCCTTCCAGGCATCATTGTGTATAGATAGGAACATAAAAGCAATGTGCGAACATTTTCAACAGACCAAAAATAAAAACCTGAAAGACAGTATTTGCAGTTAATCACACACTGTTCACATTCTTTAAATTTGCACACAAGACAATAGTTTTCACAGAACTTTATCAATGTGCAGTGTCGCATGCAGCATTTTAAGAGGGATTACAAATTGCTTATTTTACTCCTGTTTTACATTGGGTCGAGGGGGAGGAGTCACAGCCCCGCTTTACCGTGTACTTCTTGCTTGGTATACTTTCTCGCACTGGTTTATACTATTTACCTGCCTAACAGAATTTCTATTGCGACATCCAGTGGACGCATTTAAAACAGCAGTATTTTTACTTTAAAAATGCAGCTAGAGTTTACACTTAGCAAACTTATCTCGTAGGCCGCGTTTGACATCCTTGCTTTAACCAACACTGAAGTGGTTAAAGCAAGTTTGATAAAGATCCATCCATCCATTTTATACCGCTTGTCCCTTTCAGGGTCGCGGGGGGTCGCTGGAGCCTATCTCGGATGCATCCAGGCAGTAGGCTGGGTACACCCTGTATTTGTCTTTATTTTACTCAAGCTGCTGCTACCCCTAACCTGTAGTGTTCTGGGGTCATGCAAATTAAGGCCTGCTTTGAGAGAATATAATATGTTATGATATTTGATATTCAATTTCACGTCTACATCCTGTTCAAAAACACTGTCTTTAAAAAGATAGAAATGTTTGTCTTCGATCTCGGAAGGTGATTTCAATTTGTCCATCTTTTGTGTAGGCCAGGGCTATTCAACCGGTGGCCTGGGAGCCAACCATAGTTAGTTCAAAAGTTGGGAGGCAAACATTTTTGCAGGAAATTTCTGTTGTATAGAGGAACTTGGACCATTGTAAACACATTGGCAGTTTCTTGGATTGACATTTTAACCTTGCTGGCAAACATAGAACACTGTGGTCCAAACCTGTGATTTACATAACTGAGGCGTTCCTCAAGGCACCACTTTAATTTGTATTCTCCTTTTTGTCAGTTACACACTTTTTTTGTAATTTGATCTATACAACTAAGGTGGTACTGTAGCTTATTTACTTCAGTG
This sequence comes from Nerophis ophidion, assembly GCF_033978795.1. NCBI lineage: Eukaryota > Metazoa > Chordata > Actinopteri > Syngnathiformes > Syngnathidae > Nerophis > Nerophis ophidion. The sequence continues at coordinate 27,533,633 of NC_084622.1, forward strand.
TTTCTCAAAGTTTCATATTAGGACCTCTTTTTCATCATTTGGTGGCTTGTGAGTTCAGTTCAAAAACTTGTGAGGGACTCACATTTTTGCAGCAGATTCTTAAAAACAACAGTGCATTTAGAAATGATCGTTGACCAGCTTTTTTTTTTTGCAGAATCTCCTTAAAAGCAGGGCACGCTTGGCAAAATAGTCAAAAATCAAATGTCCACTGTAGAGGACGTGTAGTCTCCAAAAAATACAAAGTAAGAGTAACAGTGAAGTATTTAGCTTTCTGTAAAATGTGGTCTCCAAAACAATTTAGTTGAATATTCCTTGTGTAGGCCAATGATGTATGCAAAATATTAGAAGCAATGGATTGAACTTTCGCAGCATCATGTTAGACCCACTCGACATCCATTGCTTTCGGTCCCCTAGAGGGGGGGGTTGCCCACATCTGAGGTCCTCTCCAAGGTTTCTCATAGTCAGCATTGTCACTGGCGTCCCACTGGATGTGAATTCTCCCTGCCCACTGGGTGTGAGTTTTCCTTGACCTTTTGTGGGTTCTTCCAAGAATGTTGCAGTCGTAATGATGTGTGCAGTCCTTTGAGACATTTGTGATTTGGGGATATATAAATAAACATTGATTGATTGATTGATCCTCTGGAATGATGAGGTGCATCTATGTAATTGTTGTTTTTGTACGGTATCGTGTTTAGCATCATGACTGAGCTGGAGCCTATCCCAGCTACACCCTGGACTGCAGTCAATCACAGGACACAAATAGACCAGCATTTACACCAATAGGACAATTTAGACCAGGAGTGTCAAACTCATTATAGATGGGAGGGCCACATGGAGAAAAATCTACTCCCAAGTGGGCCGGACTGGTAAAATCACGTCACGATAACTTAAAAATAAAGACAACTTCAGATTGTTTTCTTTGTTTGAAAATGAATTTTGTTGTTTATTTCACACTTACATGTTGCGGTTATTAGTATTCTATCTTTGTCGTTATTTATACTTTATGAATAAATAATTGGTAAATGGGTTATACTTGTATAGCGCTTTTCTACCTTCAAGGTACTCAAAGCGCTTTGACATTAGTTCCATATTCATCTACACACACACACACACACTAGCACACTGATGACGGGAGCTGCCATGCAAGGCCCAAACCACGATCCATCAGGAGCAAGGGTGAAGTGTCTTGCTCAAGGACACAACGGATGTAGCTTGGTTGGTAGAAGGTGGGGATCGAACCAGGAATCCTCTGGTTGCTGGCACGGCCACTCTCCCAACCGCGCCACGCCGTCCCAAATTATGTGATAATGTTCATTAGTCAACTCATTGGTGTTAATTTTCAAACTATCAAGATAAAAAAAATATCAAAATCAAATTACAGGATGTTATTTATGTAGTTTGCTTATTTCCCTCGACTGGTGCACTAACACCATGGGTTTGTTTTTGTTTTTGTTCAATATGTAGCGTCATCTACAGTGGTACAAATAATTGCTATTGTGACATCTAGCGGACACATTTAGAAAGCAGTTTCTTTCGTTCAAAAATGTCGGCTCATACTTGCAAACTCATCCTGCGGGGCGGATAAAACTGGTTTGCGGGCCGTACGTTTGACACTCCTGATTTAGAGTCTTGTGTTTCAACTATGGGAGGACACCAATGCCAAAAAACACAATACATTCCTAATCGCAAAGGCCTAAGTTTGAGAAGTTGTATGCAAATAATACCTCCAAGTCTTATAATGATTGTCAAGAAGCTAAGAAGAAATGTGTACCTATAAACAAGACTGAAGGCGGTGTAGAGGAGTGTGAAGATGATGAGTTCCCTGTAGAGCAGCTTATAGATGCTGCCCTTCCAGCGCAGGAGCAGGTGGAAGAAGGTCCCGAGGCCTGCGTCTGCCACCCTGCGAGAGTAGGTCACTGTCATTGCTGCTGCTGCTTAAAGGCCAACGTCCTGGTTGACTGTGGGCTGACATGAAGGATGTCTCCCTTGAGTACTTGTCAGCAATCAGCCTGCTGGGTCCGGCTTCTGAAACCAAAATGGAATTCTGTATTGTAGCATTTAAGGTAAGCAATACTAATACTGCTTGTTATCATACTTACTGCTGAAAATGCAAATGTTTGCCCATGGCTGTCAGGGTGGAGGGCTGGAGGCAAGCGGTCAGCCTCCGCAGAGAGAATGTTGGAAAAGGGAGAAGCAAGAATAGAAAAAGGGAGCGCGAAGAGCTGCTACACCTCCGGTCACTTGATGGCTTAATCTGTTTGAGCAACAAAGCTGCATTGTGAGCAACCGCAGGCTGTTAATCTGAACAAATCACACAATCAGGTGGCTTTATTCCAGTTTCTTTATTTATTCATGCTTGGATTTCTCATATTCTTTTAAGGACTTTGCATTTATGACTTCCTTAATGTTTTTTTTCCCATTACAGTGATATTGTGCAAAACCGAAACCGTGCCGTTGCGCCCTCCACTGGAGAAAATGCGCATAATGGCCAGAAAGTGTAAGAAGGTGTTAGTGATTAACCCTTGCTGTCAAGTCCACACACACAAAGCAGCAGCAGCAGGGTCGGAGTGCGGACACAGTTGAACTTTGTTAAAACTTGCTGATCAGTCACTTATGAGCTACAAGCAAGAGGACAGAGTTTTGGGCTACATTTGGTGAGTATGCTTGATCGTTTAATTAGAGGTAGAAGAAACATGTTGCATGTCTTTGTTTCCTGGAATGATCTGAGTCAGCAGAAAAGAATGCATTGTATTCACTACTGATCATTGTATCGGTTACCTCTCTTCAGGTGCCAGCAGAAGTCAAAGGGCCCTACACATACATGTATACTTCCGGAACCAGTGGAGACATCGAGCAATATATTTAAGAGAGCAGAACATGGATGCCTTTGAGGGAATTCACAGTGTTCACATTTCGTCCTCACCACCACCCTCAACCTCCAGTCCAGCCTACGAAGTCCTAAAGAGCAGGTCGGGAATCGCTGTGTATTCCTCTGCAGTGTTTTTTGGGACGCCTTCACGCTCTAAGAACTTGTCCAGCAGGAGGAGAGGTGCTGACGACCAAGGCTGTGTGGTAGGAAGGTAAGCAAACCCAGCATTTCGTCACAGCATGTCTGCAGTATATTTGACATCACAATAATGTGATTGGACGCTTAGTAAGTGCTATGATCTACTGGTGACATTGCTGGTTTGTGTGTGTGTGTGTGTAACAGGGGTGTTCAGATGTTTTTTGTTTGTTTTACTTTGCCCAAAAATAGAACAAACACATTCTGAAAATATTAAAATAAAAATATAGAAAAAACTACCAGCAGCGGTAAAGTTTAGATCCATGAAGGAAAGAAGAAAATGAATGAATGTTTATAACTGAATAAATGTACATATGCATACAAATTATTTTTTTTCCTATTTTGTTTTTTAATGAATTATGTAACGTTTGACAACCTTTTTCCAAAACACAATATAGAATGTGAAATATAACAGGATAATGCATATGTTTATCATTTGTTTTCACAAAGGTTACAGAAAAGTCGGACCCCATAAATTTATTGTGGGACCCCACTTTTATGACTTGAATTTTAAAATTCACACCGTCAACAGTGACGGAGTACTGGTGCTTGCAAAACAGCAGCAGGCGGCTGCGGCCTGCGGGCCGGTTGTAATACTAATCAAATATCATCCCTTCGGCCACAGATAATTCATTCACGGGCCGGATCTGGCTCGTGGGCCATGGCGTTGACACTCCTGGTGTATAATACTTCCATCCAACTGTTTTCTACCGCTTATCCGTTTCGGGGTCGGGGAGGAGGCTGTTCTAGTGCCTATCACAACTGCATTCAGGCGGGAGGCAGATTACACCCTGGACAAGTTGCCATCTCATCACTAGGCCAACACAGATAGACCCTGTTGATTGTCATTGGATTACTGTAAACATGCTACAGTCCAGGTTGATTGGCAGGTTGAGTACCCGGAGGGAACCCTGCACGCAGTCACGGGGAGGACATGCAAACTCCACACAGAAAGATCCCGAGCCCGGGATTGAACCCTGACTACTCAGGACCTTCGTATTGTGAGGCAGACGCACTAATCCCTCTACCACCGTGAAGTTTTTATTCACGATTTACACAACGTGCCAAGTCCACTGGTTTTGTACAAACTTTTTACCACACACGTTTTGTATGGTGGTTTGATTGATTGATTGATTGATACTTTTATTAGTAGATTGCACAGTTCAGTACATATTCCGTACAATTGACCACTAAATGGTAACACCCGAATAAGTTTTTCAACTTGTTTAAGTCAGAGTCCACGTTAATCAATTCATGGTACAAATATATACTATCAACATAATACAGTCATCACACAAGTTAATCATCATAGTATGTACATTGAATTATTTACATTATTTACAATCGGGGGGTGGGATGAGGAGCTTTGGTTGATATCAGAACTTCAGTCATCAACAATTGCATCAACAGAGAAATGTGGACATTGAAACAGTGTAGGTCTTATTTAGTAAGATATGTACAGCCAGCAGAGAACATAGTGAGTTCAGATAGCATAAGAACAAGTATATACATTAGAAGTACATTTGAGTTGTTTATAATCCGGGGAGATGGGATGTGAATGGAGGAGGGTATTAGTAAAGTGTTGAAGTTGCCTGGAGGTGTTGTTTTAGAGCGGTTTTGAAGGAATATAGAGATGCACTTACTTTTATACCTGTTGGGAGTGCATTCCACATTGATGTGGCATAGAAAGAGAATGAGTTAAGACCTTTGTTAGATCGGAATCTGGGTTTAACGTGGTTTGTGGAGCTCCCCCTGGTGTTGTGGTTATGGCGGTCATTTACGTTAAGGAAGTAATTTGACATGTACTTCGGTATCAAGGAGGTGTAGCGGATTTTATAGACTAGGCTCAGTGCAAGTTGTTTTACTCTGTCCTCCACCCTGAGCCAGCCCACTTTGGAGAAGTGGGTTGGATTGAGGTGTGATCTGGGGTGGAGGTCTAAAAGTAACCGGATTAGCTTATTCTGGGATGTTTGGAGTCTAGATTTGAGGGTTGCCTCATTATCCAGAAGACGACAGCTGCAGTGAAGCTATTGACATGTTGAAGTCGAGAGGAGGAAGTTATTAAAACAAAGTGTCGGCGAAATCTGGAAAGTGGTGACGTGGGGATCACGTGGACGCGCGCCAGGCCGCTCGCGGCGGGCGTGTTGTCACGTGACATGACAGCGGACCCACCGTGCAGTGTTTCTTTCGTCCTTTTCAGAAATGTCAGTAACTTCTGATGACTGCCTGGCAGGGGGAACGGAACAGAAAGAAACCGAGGAGAAACAATTATATTTGCTGTGCAACTCGGGCTTTTTGTTGGTTGCTGCGCCCGTGCTTGTTTACGTCAGCCCGCGGTTGTTTACGTCAGCGTCCGCATTCCTTCGCGCGCTGTCTGCGGCACTGATTTCAAACTAATGTCCAGTTCACTCGCAGCTCGCCGCTTATTCGCCAACTTAACGCCAACGACAGCTGGAGGACGGCGGAGAAGCTGAGGTGACGGTTGTGTCTTAATTCTCTCGGGGAAGCTGGCAGGGTAAATATGACTCTTTATTGCACACAAAAGCTCCTAAAGTTGTGAGTAGCTTTGCTAGCTTAACGCGTGAATTCTTAGCTTTAACTTAGTAATGTTAGCCGCTCCTTTTCATAATTTGTTGTTGACAACTAACATATTTATGTAAGACGAAGAAAAAAACCCATACCTTTACGGTATGGACTCGAAGACCATACATGTAAGTTATTAACATTTGTATGTAAACCAGATGTTGGAGTCACGTGGCTCCCATTTAAAGTGAAGGACTGACTAAACCACAAATATTACTAACACTCACAATTTAAGATGTTTCCAAAATTGTACAGAAATATGGTATTATAGCGCTGAATCCCAACAAACTCTCATTTTAGTTAAACAATAATAAAAAAACACTTTTGTAGTAGAAACAATAGTAATTGTGCATTATGCACAATGCAGAGATAATTGATTGAGAATTTACAGTTGCATAACGTTTTGGAAAACATCAGTTAATCTAATGGGCAATCTTGACAAGTAATCATGGTTTGCTGTAACTATTTATGTTAGATAAAGGAAAAAAAACATACCTTTACAGTATGGACTCGAATACCATACATGTAAGTTATTAACATTTGTATGTAAACCAGATGTTGGAATCTCGTGGCTCCCATTTAAAGTGAAGGACTGAATAAACCACAAATATGACTAACACTCCCAATTTAAGATGTTTTCAAAATTGTACAGAAATGGTATTATAGTGCTGAATCCCAACAAACTCTCATTTTAGTTAAACAATAATAAAAAAAACACTTTCGTAGTAGAAACAATAGTAATTGTGCATAATGCACAATGCAGAGATAATTGATTGAGAATTTACAGTTGCATAACGTTTTGGAAAACATCAGTTAATATAATGAGCAATCTTGACAAGTAATATATTCATGGTTTGTTGTAACTATTTATGTAAGACAAAGGAAAAAAAACATACCTTTACAGTATGGACTCGAAGACCATACATGTAAGTTATTAACATATGTATGTAAACCAGATGTTGGAGTCACGTGGCTCCCATTTAAAGTGAAGGACTGACTAAACCACAAATATTACTAACACTCACAATTTAAGATGTTTCCAAAATTGTACAGAAATATGGCATTATAGCGCTGAATCCCAACAAACTCTCATTTTAGTTAAACAATAATAAAAAAACACTTTTGTAGTAAAAACAATAGTAATTGTGCATAATGCACAATGCAGAGATAATTGATTGAGAATTTACAGTTGCATAACGTTTTGGAAAACATCAGTTAATCTAATGGGCAATCTTGACAAGTAATCATGGTTTGTTGTAACTATTTATGTTAGATAAAGGAAAAAAAACATACCTTTACAGTGTGGACTCGAATACCATACATGTAAGTTATTAACATTTGTATGTAAACCAGATGTTGGAATCTCGTGGCTCCCATTTAAAGTGAAGGACTGAATAAACCACAAATATGACTAACACTCCCAATTTAAGATGTTTTCAAAATTGTACAGAAATGGTATTATAGTGTTGAATCCCAACAAACTCTCATTTTAGTTAAACAATAATAAAAAAAACACTTTCGTAGTAGAAACAATAGTAATTGTGCATAATGCACAATGCAGAGATAATTGATTGAGAATTTACAGTTGCATAACGTTTTGGAAAACATCAGTTAATATAATGAGCAATCTTGACAAGTAATATATTCATGGTTTGTTGTAACTATTTATGTAAGACAAAGGAAAAAAAACATACCTTTACAGTATGGACTCGAAGACCATACATGTAAGTTATTAACATTTGTATGTAAACCAGATGTTGGAGTCACGTGGCTCCCATTTAAAGTGAAGGACTGACTAAACCACAAATATTACTAACACTCACAATTTAAGATGTTTCCAAAATTGTACAGAAATATGGCATTATAGCGCTGAATCCCAACAAACTCTCATTTTAGTTAAACAATAATAAAAAAACACTTTTGTAGTAGAAACAATAGTAATTGTGCATAATGCACAATGCAGAGATAATTGATTGAGAATTTACAGTTGCATAACGTTTTGGAAAACATCAGTTAATCTAATGGGCAATCTTGACAAGTAATCATGGTTTGTTGTAACTATTTATGTTAGATAAAGGAAAAAAAACATACCTTTACAGTATGGACTCGAATACCATACATGTAAGTTATTAACATTTGTATGTAAACCAGATGTTGGAATCTCGTGGCTCCCATTTAAAGTGAAGGACTGAATAAACCACAAATATGACTAACACTCCCAATTTAAGATGTTTTCAAAATTGTACAGAAATGGTATTATAGGGCTGAATCCCAACAAACTCTCATTTTAGTTAAACAATAATAAAAAAACACTTTCGTAGTAGAAACAATAGTAATCGTGCATAATGCACAATACAGAGATAATTGATTGAGAATTTACAGTTGCATAACGTTTTGGAAAACATCAGTTAATCTAATGGGCAATCTTGACAAGTAATATATTCATGGTTTGTTGTAACTATTTATGTAAGACAAAGGAAAAAAAACATACCTTTACAGTATGGACTCGAAGACCTTACATGTAAGTTATTAACATTTGTTTGTAAAACAGATGTTGGAGTCAGATGGCTCCCATTTAAAGTGGAGGACTGACTAATCCACAAATATTACTAACACTCACAATTTAAGATGTTTACAAAATTGTATAGAAATATGGAATTATTGTGCTAAATCCCAACAAACTCACATTTTAGTTAAACAGCGACCCCGATAAGGGACAAGCGGTAGAAAAATGGATGGATGGGGGAGAAAATCCTTTTTTTTTTTAATTTATTTTTTTTTTTTCTTTGTCATGAAAAAGGGAACGTTTGTCATGAAAAAGGGACGTTTTTGAGGTTGGTGCACTAATTGTAAGTGTATATTGTGTTTTTTATGTTGATTAAATAAATAAATAAATAATATTTTTTATTTTTTTATTTTTTTTATTTTTTAATAAAAATGAATAAAAAATTATTCTGCGGCCCGGTACCAATCGGGCCACGGCCCGGTACCGTGGTTGGGGACCACTGGTCTAAACCACAAATGTTACTAACACTCACAATTTAAGATGTTTACAAAATTTTATAGAAATATGGAATCATAGTGCTGAATCCAAACAAACTCTCATTTTAGCTAAACAATAATAAAAAAACACTTTCATAGTAGAAACAATAGTAATTGTGCATAATGCACAATGCAGAGATTACAGATTGAGAATTTACAGTTGCATAACGTTTTGGAAAATATCAGTTAAACTAATGGGCAAACTTGACAAGTAATATATTCATGGTTCGTGGTAACTATTTATGGAAGGCGAAGAAAAAAAACATACCTTTACGGTATGGACTTGAAGACCATGCATGTAAATTATTAACATTTCTATATAAACCAGATATTCAAGTCACGTCGCTCCCATTTAATGTGGAAGACTGACTAAACCACAAATATTCCTAACACTCTTAATTAAAGATGTTTACAAAATTGTATAGAAATATCGAATAATAGTGCTGAATCCCAACAAACTCATATTTTAGTTAACAATAAAAAAAAAAAAACACTTTCGTAGTAGAAACAATAGTAATTGTGCACAATGCAGAGATAACTAATTGTGAATTTAAAGTTGCGTAACATTTTGAAAAACATTAGTCTAATGGGCAAACTTGACAACTAATATATTCATGGTTCGTGGTGACTATTTATGTAAGATGAAGAAAAAAAACACACCTTCACAGTATGGACTTGAAGACCATGTATGTACTGTAAGTTGTTAACATTTCTATATAAACCAGATATTCAAGTCACGTGGTTCCCATTTAAGCGAAAGACCAACTAAACCACAAATATTACTAAAACTCATAAATTAAGATGTTTCCAAAATGTTATAGAAACCTGGAATTATAGTGCTGAATCCCAACAAACACATTTTAGTTAAATAAAAATAAATTAAACACTTTTGTTGTCGAAACAATAGCAATTTTGCATAATGCACAATGCAGAAATAACCGATTGTGAATTTACAGTTGCATAACGTTTGGAAAAAAATCAGTTAGTCCAGTGTTTTTCAACCACTGTGCACACTAATGTGCCATGAAATAAAGTCTGAGGTGCTGTGAGAGATTATGCAGTTTCATCTGTTTGGGTTAAAAATATGTTTTGCAAACCAGTAATTATAATCCTTAAATAATGTGCTCTTGTTGGGTGTCGGTGCTGCCAAGAGCTTGGCAGAGTAACCATGTTACTCTCTTCCATATCAGTAAATGGCAGCTGGTAGCTAATTGCTTTGGAGATGTCGGGAACAGGTCGTGTGAGACGACGATGGTTTGTCTTGATCACAATATGCAGGTGACAGCGGGAGGCAACCTGCATTGTAAAAAGGTATCTAATGCCTAAACCAAAAATAAACAAAAGGTGAGTGCCCCTAAGAAAAGGCATTGAAGCTTAGGGGTGGCTCTGCAAAACAAAACTGAAACTGAACTTGCTACAAAGTAAACAAAAACAGAATGCTGGATGACCGCAAAGACTTACAGTGTTTGGAGCAGAGACAGTGTCCCCAAAGTACATCCATACATGAAATGACAAAATTAACAATGTCCACACAAAAAAAGATAGCAACAACTTAAATGTTATTGATTGCTAAAACAATGCATGTGTGAGGAATATCGCTCAAAGGAAGACGTGAAACTGCAACAGGAAAATACCAACAAAACAGGAAAAGCCACCACAATAGGAGCGCAAGACAAGAACTAAAACACTACGCGCGGGAAAACACCAAAAAACTCAAAATAAGTCACTGCGTGATGTGACAGGTCGTGACGGTACACCTACTTTCAGACAAGCTATAGTGATGCATGGTTTGTTATGGTTTAAATTCATGTCCAACAATGCGACAAAGACTTTTTATTGTCCGCTGAGTTTCATTTTTTACTTATTTCTGCTGGTGGTGTGTATCCGGATTTTTTCAAAGAAAAAAACTGCGCTTCCGCTCAAAAAAAGGTTGAAAAACACTGAGTTAGTCTAATGGGCAACATAGCTCCAATTTTCCCAGGAGCATGAAGTATTTACTTGGAGCAATAAGCCTAACTCTCACTCATAAGATCAATTATGTGTTGTGTTTGCATGTTGTCTGCATGCTGGGGAAGACTTATACACCTGGGCTATTCAACTGGCAGGTCCGGTGCCGAAAACAACCCTGGAATGATGACAGACTGGCTCCTGAGTTCATTTCAAAACTTGTGGGAGAGTTGAACATTTTTGCAGCAAATTTAATCTAATAAAAACTCTAGAGCACTCCTGTTGTATAGATGAACTTGGACCAGTTTAACCAACTTTGCAGATTGTTGCATTGATTTTAACCTAAAGGAGTGGACAACATTTTTTCTGAAAACTCTGCCAAAAGAAACAGACCAAAAATAAATGTCCACTACAGAGAATACTGGTTTTCAAAATAAGAATATTACTGAAGGGAGCTGTCCGGCCCCTTATTCTTTAGCTTTATGTAAATGTGGCCCCAAGGTCAATTTAATTGAATAAACCTGCTTTACGCAATGGTCAGACTCTTGCATTGAAAATTAAAAGGCCTGATAGGTTGAAATACATGTTTTAACATTAACACATTAGGGAAATGACACACATGCATACAAATGACCTATATTTTAGGCCTGGTAGTGGGTAGCTGCCCATTTTTACATCACAGAAGTAAAAGTATCACTGTAGTACTAATTACTTAATTTAATTTGAGTTACTAATGGGCAATGGAATAGGGGGGCGGCATAGCTCGGTTGGTAGAGTGGCCGTGTCAGCAACTTGAGGGTTGCAGGTTCGATTCCCGCTTGTGCCATCCTAGTCACTGCTGTTGTGTCCTTGGGCAAGACACTTTACTCACCTGCTCCCAGTGCCACCCACACTGGTTTAAATGTAACTTAGATATTGGGTTTCACTATGTAAAGCGCTTTGAGTCACTTGAGAAAAGCGCTATATAAATATACTTCACTTTACAAATAATTCATATCATTGTGAGGAGGGAATGTTAACGGTGAACATGGTTGTGATCATGTTAAGGTTGGTAGATCTGGATCCAGAGCCCAAGTTGGGAGGAAGAGGCAAAGGTGAGCCCTCATCAGGACTAGACCATGATGTCGACTCCTGCCTGCGTAGCTCTTCGCTGGAAATCCGAGGGAAAAAAATTTGTGAAAAGGGCTCGGAGATCCTCAGTGAACAACTGGATGCTGCAAAGAGGGTGTTGTAATCTATTTAATATGCACTGTATTGTGTTACAAGGGGTTGAAAAGTAGGTTACAGTGTTCAGTGGGTTCTCGTCTCTTCTCTTTCCAGGAACTGAAACTCAAAGATAAGGAGTGTGAGCGTTTGTCTCAGGTCAGGAATCAGCTGGAACAAGAACTGGAGGAACTGACTGCAAGTCTGTTTGAGGTCAGCAACTTTATTAAGCTAAATTAATTTAACAATATAAGGAGGTAAATGTTAGGCATGGGCCGATATCTGATAAGTCAATTAATTGACGATAAAATTAAAGTTTTCCAGCGTCGATAAATGTGCATGCTTCAAGAAAAATTATGCCTTTCGTCGAAGGTGCGCAACTACAACAAAACTGCATGCCCACTTGAAACACCACACCCGACAGTGCGCACTCACTTCGGCTTTGGTGAACAAGCCAGGTCAGTGTAAACAAAACATTGCAAAATAGTGTGCGCTCAGTGTGGTTAAGTATATCGCCAAACACATGTTGCCATTTATTAGAGTTATAAAACTGGGATTTTTGAAAGTGCTGTCATGTTGTCATGTCTTGTTAGTGTTCTTCTTGCGTAATCTACGAAATCTAAAACCATTGAAGTTGGCACGTTGTGTAAATAGTAAATACAAACAATAAAATGATTTGCAAATACTTTTCAACTCACATTCAATTGAGTACACTGCAAAGACAAGTTATTTAATGTTTGAACTGAGAAACAAAATTTTGTTTTGCAAATAATCATTAACTTAGAATTTAATGGCAGCAACACATTGCAAAAAAAGTTGGCACAGGTGCATTTTTACCATTGTGTTACATGGCCTTTCCATTTAATAACACTCAGTAATTGTTAAAGAAACCAATTTTTGAAACTTTTCAGGTGGAATTCTTTCCCATGCTTGCTTGATGTAAAGGTTAAGTTGTTCAACAGTTCGTGGTCTTCGTTGTCTTATTTTACGCTTCATAATGCGGCACACATTTTCAAGGGAGACGGTCTGGACTACAGGCAAGCCAGTCAAGTACTCGCACTCTTTTTACTATGAAGTCACACTGTTTGAAACACGTGCAGAATGTGGCTTTGCATTGTCTTGCTGAAATAAGCAGGGGACGTTGAAGAAGACTTTGCTTGGATGGCAACATATGTTACTCCAAAACCTCTATGTACCTTTCAGCATTAATGGTGCCTTCTCAGAGGTGTAAGTTACACAGGCCTTGGGCACTAATACCCCCCCATACCATCACAGATGCTGGTCCGGATGGTTCTTTTCCTCTTTGGTCCGGAGGACACGACGCCCACAGTTTCCTAAAACAATTTGAAATGTGGACTTGTCAGATCACCGAACACTTTTCCACTTTGCATCAGTCCATCTTAGAAGCCGACGGCATTTCTGGGTGTTGTTGATAAATGGCTGTCGCTTTTCATGGTGGAGTTTTAACTTGCACTAACAGATGTGGCGACGAACTGTATTTACTGACAGTGGTTTTCTGAAGTGTTCCTGAGCCCAGGTGATGATATCCTTTACACACTGATGTCTGTTTTTGATGCAGTACCGCCTGAATGATCAAAGGTCACGAAGGGCCCGATTAACTACAAGTGTTTACACATATAGAAATTACACAACATACAGAATATGTCAGGTTCAAACACTGATGACATCTATTATACAGACAAAGAAGCAAGGAATTAAACATAGACAGAATTTTAAATTTGGCTCAATGAGGAGAAACACGTAGACTGTACCCTTGTACTGTGTTCCACCATGCTCTAACGAAAGATTGTACACCTCCTCTTTCATTTGGACTTTCCCTGATTACATGGCAACAGCTGTTTCTAAAGGAAGGGGGGTCGTAAACAGCCATCGCCTTTTGGTTAAAAAACAGTTCAAAGAAAAGGTGGCTGGAGGGGGGTCAGGTCATGCTTCCTCTCCACTTTGTAGAACTCGGGTCAAGAGAAAATCTTCCTGTGGATTACAATACATCAAAGAAACCCACACCTTCATGTCGCTTCCCATCCCACACAGTGGAGTTTTACAAACATTTTGATTGATAAGATCAAAGAAAGCTTTTGTCTTCTCGCCGGGAACTCATTGAAACACAATGTTTTGTGATAACTTGGATACAATTATTCTGACACACACCAAACAGCACACCTAAGGTCCAGCGTTATCACCATCTACTAGTCAAATTTAGCGATACATGTTTCTAACGAGCTCCGATTGCCCAAAGTTACTTTCAGACAAAAAACAAAAAGACCACAAATACAAAAGACATCATGAAGTCAGCAATTGCAATATAAAACAAACTAAATATCTTCATGCACAATATCTACTTACAAATGTTTAACTAACCGCAGGGATTTTTTACCAGTGTTGCTGCCTGTCTGGATCAATGCATCCATCGCTTAAAAAGTATGCCAGTAAACAATGACTCGAGCACTTGCTCGAGGTAGAACATTCATACTTTGTTGTCCAGTCGAATGTTAAAATTCAAATTTTTGCAATTTATTGTGATTTTTTTTTTCAGAGTTGAAGAGTAATCTTCCTCTCTGCATGCCACTGCTGCTTCATTGTGACACATGCCTCGCTGTTGCTCCTTGCGGGGCGGCGGGAGTATTGCAGACATGATCAACCCTAGTTTGAAAGTTTTTTTTATGTGGGTGACGTTTGATGTGCCAAATGAAAGCCGCCAATTCTATAGGTCTGGCCTGTGTGTCCAATGTTGCAGTGCCACTTTGTCAATACTTTATTGAGCTATTTTATTTACTGTGATCTATGGTGGTGTATATTTGAGAATATCTTTTGAAGATATTTTATTGCTTTTGGTTGTAATTATTATTCAAGTGCAAAATTTTGCTAAGAGTCAAAATATATTAAATTATTATTATTTGTTTGTTTTATTTAACTTGAAGATTTAAACATCATTCCAATTATAATGTTAAAACACACGAGAAATTCAAGTTAATTGCATTTGAAAGGATATACATGCATTATTATTGTGTGTTATTACAACAATGGTTAAATTGGTCTCATAAAAAATAATGGCAATAATATTCTTTATCGTGTAATAATTCATGGTCAATATATCATTAAGCAAAATTTGTTATCGGCCCAGGCCTAATTAATGTACACATAAAACTGCTTGTTTGAATGTGTAATCAACTTCAGTTGTTTTCTATACTTGCATCAGGAAGCTCACAAGATGGTGCGTGAAGCAAATGTCAAACAAGCAGCATCAGAGAAACAACTGAAGGAGGCTCAAGGCAAGGTGTGTGATGTTCTTCCATGCTATTTTAGAATATTTAGAGCATGTTCAAAAATGAACATTTAGTAGAGTTATTATTGGATTTATAACGAGTCTCAACTTGAGTTACATCAAAACATAAAAAAGTACCGTATTTCCTTGAATTTCCGCAAAGCATATAGTATGCGCTTGCCTTGAATTACTGCCGGGTCAAACTTGCTTCGCAAAATAATTAGCGCCTGCTTAGTATTACCGCCTGGTCAAACTTGTGACGTCACGAGTGTCACTTCCCCTGTCGTCATTTTCAAAATGGAGGAGGCTGTTTTCAATACCGGTAAGTTGAAATCGCATAAAAGGAAGAAGATTAAGAGCTATTCAGTATGATTTAAGGTCCAAGCTTACATCACACTCTAATTTTTACTGCATGCCTTTAGTAAATGCCGGAGTGAGAAGAGGTTTTAAAATACTTAGCGCATGCTTACTTTTACCGCATGCCTTTGGTAAGCGCAGGAATGAGAAAAGGTTTTAAAATACGGTATGTCTTATTCGTAACAGTAGAACTGTAAGGTACCAAGTTCCTCAGTAGAAAACATTCAATTTCATTATTTTACTTGTTGGATTGAATGAGAACATACATAAAATGTCCAGGAGGATGCATCATTGTCATCTCCAGCTCATTCATACATTTCTGTAACTGGTTGTCAGATTGACGTCCTGCAAGCAGAAGTGACCGTGCTCAAGTCTATGGTCTTGACGTCCACGCCATCCTCTCCAAATCCCCAGCTGCATCCCCAGCTGCAGCTTCCAGTTGCCTGGGGGGCGCATAAAATGATTGCAGGTCAAACTCGCAACAAGAGTGTGAACGGCAGTTACCCGTCCCCACCTGGAAGTTCTGAAACATCATCTGTTTCTCTTCAGACTATTGTCAAAGAGGACAGCGAGGTAAGAAATGGTGTCAACAACTCTTATTCTAACACATTGTTCTTCCTGTTATTCTCCTAACTTTCATCTGTAGCTACTGGACTGAGCTTGTTTCTTTCCTTTCTTGGTCATAACTTCTCCTTTTTCTGTTTGCTTCTGTCTGTCTCTCAGCCTGATGTCCCTGCTCTCCTCTCTTTGATTCTCTGCCTGCTTCCTGGTCAGTTTTTTAGTGTGACCTTTGATCCCTATTGTCAGGAGCAGAGGAATTGTTTAGGGACTGACAGCAGAGAGGTAACAGTTTCGTCCCTCCATCATGCTGAGCTTGTTGTTGAGTTTGTTGTTTTTAGGCTGTGGATGGAGCCAAAGTGACCCTAACACCCTGCACTTTATGTTGATAGACTAAATGAGTGAGAGATTGTTGTCTTTCTGCAGATAGATTCAGTTCTCTTTGCCGAATTCCTGATGTGGAAGGAAAAGCCCAGCCTAGATCGCTCGTCTGCCCTCATGAGTCGGATCTACAGAGAGGAAATAACACCCTCCCTCTCCTTTACGCGCTCAGAGGTTAGAATCTTCCATTGTCTTACATTTTTCTGAGAAGGACAAGCGGTAAGTAATGGATGGATGGATAGA
Source organism: Nerophis ophidion (assembly GCF_033978795.1). NCBI lineage: Eukaryota > Metazoa > Chordata > Actinopteri > Syngnathiformes > Syngnathidae > Nerophis > Nerophis ophidion. The sequence goes on from NC_084622.1 coordinate 27,550,294, forward strand.
AGTGTAATCTGTGTGACTTCTTCTGTTCACACAGCTGTCCCAGCTTGTACAGAGTGCTGTGGAAAACAACTCTTTGACTATTGAGCCTGTGGCCTTGTCAGCGTTACCAATGGTTAAAGTCTCGGCAGTAGAGTGTGGAGGTCCTAAGTGAGTTGTCTCTGTAACAACAACTATATTGTTATTTCACCATTCACTACTAAGCTGGCGCCACATGTTGAATTCCTTTTCTACGTGGAACCTCTGAGGTCAAATGCGGTCTAAATTTGTTTTTTGAGAAATAATGGTCAAAGGTTCACCAGCGTGAAACTTTTTTTAAATGTACAATATCACATTTAAACATGCTTAACTGTCATTCCAAATACACTGCTAAAGACATAACTATACAACAGTTTGACTTAAATGACAAAAGATGGTGTAATACAGTGCATCCTAGGGCTGGGCGATATATTGAGTTTGTTAGATATATTGATATATTTTTAAACAAGATGTGGATTAAGAAAATACTGTAATTTCAATATAATTGATTTCACATTGAAATGACCAAAAAACACTTATTTCTTGTGTTCCTTGTTTTCTCTCGCTTCCCACTCCCTCGCAACACTCCATTCAGGGCTATTAAACCCCTCCCCTTCCTCCTTCGAAGACGTGCTTGCACGTATAAGAACATCCATGATCGGTTGGTTGTTTACTATGATGAGTCACGATTGGTTAAGAGTAGGGCAAAACATTAGAGACAGGCCAATCAGAGGCAAAATATGGGTGGGTCATGAAACCAGGAAGGGAAATCATAACAGACATCCCAAATGACGGCGAGGGAATCATAGTAGAGGGGATATTCAAGAGGGCGATTTATATATGAAAACAACTAGTGGAAGATGGCAGAGGGATTCTCTTCTTTAGATTTTTCTTTTAGCGATGTAAACAACATCCAGGAAACCCACAATGCGTCTACTTGGCCACATTTGGGCAAATGTATGTGTCTGGATAAAACATTCTTTTGAGTTGTTTATCATTTAAGCCCCTTGTTCTGAAGTTGCCATTTCGCACGACAAATGCTGCCAAAAATGTATGCCGAAGTGAGGAAGATCATAGCCGCACAATTAATTCAAGTCACTTACATGGCGCTGGCCAGATCCGTATGTGTGTGACATTCCATTACATCGTCGACTGGGAATTAAAAAGTGCCTGGCTACAAATTTATTTTTTATCTGAGTTTGATACATTTTGAATAATTTGCACAGCTACAGCTGAGATATGCTTCAGCACCCCCCGCGACCCTGAACGGGACATGCGGTAGAAAATGGATGGGATGGATGATATTTTAGTTTACGTAGAAAGAATATTTTTGTGTTTTATTTATGTTATGTAATTATGTGCTACTTAAACAGTTTATTTTCTGTGTTGTTAATACCCATCTTGACTAACTGGGTTAATAAAAGTGCCACTGACTGTTTACAGTACAGTTGTCATTGAGTTCAATTTCAGTGAATCTTGCTCAAATTTGAATATACTTGTATGTATGCTTTCACCGGAAAATATATCGAGATATATATCGAGTTCATAAGTAAAAAAATATATCGAGATATAGTTTTTTGTCCATATCGCCCAGCTTCAGCACATCTGACTCTTCCCCATTTTCAACCTAGTACACTTATCCTTTACAAATGTAAAAAGAAGTCAACCACTTAAATGTATAAACGTGACTCTGGATCTTACTGCTTTACATGTAGAACTTCCAGTGGATATTCATCTTCTCTTAGCAATTAAGAAAGTGTTTATATGTGACATAAAGATTATTAATAATATATTAAAATATGACCAACAAATAAATCATTGTATAGAGATATAATAATGACAAAACTTGCTAAGTAGTTAATTAATGAATAAGGGATATCATAGTAGTAATTAAGTTTCACTTTTCACACTCCTTTTTGTGTATGAAAAACTTAATCATTAAGTATTGTTTTAATTTTAAAGGCTTTTGATCATAAAGTATTTGTTTCTGTATCTGTACTTTACTGTATTATTATGGTTGTTTTCTTTTATTTCTTTTTCCAACATGTCCAAAATAAATTACTACTACCACTACACTCTCCTGAAGGAATCAATAAAGTACTATTCATCTCTCTGTCTACACTATCTGTGTCAGAAAAAAGCCAAAGAATAAGAAAATCTGGACGTTAATGTGATGGTTACAGTTCCAGCACAACTCTTATTTATATTCTCTTGTATTTCCCTCGAAATTGGGGTCAGATTCTGAACTGTATGACTTCAGATGTTTCACTGTTATTTGGGTTTCTTCCTGCTTTACCACTTGTCACCACCAGGGAGCTTCAATTAGAAGGCATTTTACCAATCACTGTCTCACTTCCAAATCTTGTGTTTCCAGTGGCTGTAGGGCAGCAGTAGAGACGTAAGTCCTCTTGGGAACATTTTAAATTTTTCACTAACACATAGTGTTCACTGCAGAATAAGATGACTCTTGTGCTGACACAGCTCATTTTGTGCTCAAATATGTCAATAAATTCCACGGACGCATGTGTATAAACTCTAACCATGCCAGCATTGCAGTCGGACTAACTGAATCTCTTGCACTTCTTTTTTTTGCCTAATGTTGCACCATTCCCAGCCAGGATCTGCCTTTTTACCCAAAAGCCCACAATTGAGTGTTTATTGTTTGCTGAAATGAAACCGCATGCAGCCATTATTGTAGCTTCAGTTGTTTTAACAATCATCAATGTTGGTCTGCTTTTAGAAAATGTGCGTTAAGTGGCGTGTCACGACTGTGCAGACATCGCATTAAACTTGGCGACAATGGGAGTTACTACTACATCTCCCCCTCAAGTCGAGCACGGGTAAGTGTCTCTTTAAGGTTTGTCACTATGCGGTGCAACTACTGCTTTTTACACGGCCTCATTTAATCCTTTAACAGATCACGGCAGTGTGCAATTTTTTTACCTATATCCGCTACATTCAGCAGGGCCTGATCAGACACGATGGTAAGTTAATTCATGAACTCACAGTTCCTGCTTTACCCAGACCTAACAAAATATGTTGTTGCTGGAATCCAGCGGAGCAGATGTTCTGGGAGGTGATGCGTCACCGAAGAGAAATGACTGTGGCCAAGTTGGGTTTCTACCTTACGGAGCAGGGTTAGACACCCAGTGGACCAGCGTGAGGAGATGACTACAACACATCAGGCTTAAAATGTGGTCATTAATCAGAGCTTTAGTGCTGGAGAGGTCAGTTGAAAAAATGCCCCATCACAAGAAGAAAATAGAAGGAAAAAGTAGTTTTTATTATGCTCAAAGACTTACATCAATATTGAGTCCAGCTTTACACTACAAGTTACTTTGTAAATATTACCTCGGAAGGTACAATCAACACACAAACTCAGCCATGAAAATATGTGCCATGACCCAGCATTGTCTGGAATTTTGCAAGCTTGCACTTCCTGTTCTTGATGCCTTGTTAAGAAGCAGCAGCTGCAGTCTCGTGTTGGCTCGCCCTATTTAATTGATGAAATGTTCCGTCCTCCACAGCTGTGCTGTGCTACTGACATGTATTGGAAACGCTTTAATAAACCAGAGGAGTCACGTTCTGTACTTCTCAAATCAACACTACATTTTGTATGTACTGTACTGTATGAGCCATTTACAACTGAGCATGAATGCAGTCCAAGGCCATATTATGCTATTGGAATTGGCTTTTTTACCTTATGGTATGAATTGTTAATTTACATATTATTTTTAACCGTCAACTCAAGAAAACTCTATTTTGAAACTGAACATGAAGAAATGTATCGGTACAAAAGTGCAATAAACATTTATTGGCCTCTATAGGACTTTGAGATCTCCAAACCTAGTGTACTGACGGTAACTGTCAACAACATTCCATTTAAAGTCTGATATGCCATACATTTTCTAAAAGTTCTTTGTAATTATTTTCAAGTGACCCGTAAGCCTCAGGTCAACACTGTGACAAGTTATTTGTATTTATTTTAAAGTGACCCATAAGCCTCAGGTCAACACTGACTGGCCTGTGTATAGCAATGTAAAACAAAAGACACACCCACAGTGGTTTCACAGGTTTGTAAGAAGGATTTCAACTCAGGCATACTGAATAAACACTTGAGGCCACATCCCTCTCAGAGGGTCTGTATGAAAAGAAAATGATTGTAGACCCGCCAGTAAGCCTTTGGTTTCCGGCTTTAGAATAGCTTTGTAAATTCAGTCCTCTAACACAGTTTGCAGTTGACCTCAATAAGTCATTTGTTTCTGTTAATAATTGAGTACAGTGTGGTTGGTGACATAATATACAGCACAAAGAACAAAACATGACCTCTTCCTTTCATACTTATGTTGAACTAGAAATCAACATTCATGTTACAAGTTTCCATTACCATTAAAAGCTTAATTTAGTTCACAGATTATTTTAAAATGGTTGTTTAGCTTTTCCCTTGACAACATCCCGCACAGACTATATCTTCTTTGCTGGGTAAATACCTGAAACACATTTTCTGTTATTATATTGTTTAAATGTTTTCAGACTGGTGTACTTTTATTGTGACTTACCTTCGAAAACAGCTGATGATGATCAGTAAGCCGGCAACACAACAGATCACTACTATGGCCGCAGTCACAACTGACACATCAGACGTTGGAGAAAGTTCTGAATCAGTGCACACAAACGGCAACGGTGTTCACATCTACATCATTAAGGTTAGCAACAATCTTAACTCAGATTTTACTCTTGTAGGGCTGCAACAAAAGAAGCTATATGCTAAACAACCAATAGCACAGTATCATAGATGTGTTTTCGAGAGAGGATTTTAAACAGTGGTATAAGAAAGTACTAATGTACAAGTCTGTGAACCAACCTGAGCAAAAAAAGGAACCTGGCAAGTTCAGACACTCTGTGTTTTGTGGACACACAGGAATCTGCTGTTCACATTCATTGATATCTGCAACAAAAAGTCAAATACTTTAAGTACAGTCCCAGTGTAGTTCAGTTGAGGGTGTTTTACAGTAATATTTTTGTACCTTGGCATGTTGGAGGTGATGGGCTCCACTGCAGACTGTGACTGTCACAGCTGATTGATGGAGAACCTTGCAGCTTGAAGCCAAACTGACACTCGTAGATGATTACAGATTCACACAGTAAAGAGTAGCCCCTCTGAATTCTTGGTATAGGACCACACTTTGGATCTTTGGGAAAAGGTTACGATGTTCAACAAAATCTGATGGACAAATTGCGTCTTTGTTCTATTTGTTTCTTTCTCACCTGAGTGTGGTTCTTTCCATGGGCTGAGGTCGAGGTGGGGGATGAAAGGGCTGGAGCAGGCCTGCATGGCATCAGGGCTGTCTGTGCGTGAGAAGGGGTCTTTGGGCACGTTGCTGATGTGGCTGTTGTCACAAATGATTCGAGATAGAGAGATGGCGTGGAGGTGTGTCCTCTGTGAACTGGTGAATACTCCCTCCTTCTCCCACCAAAACCTTCACACAAGACATGTCTGCAGTATCTGAAAGAGTCTCCAGTTGAGATTTTGTTGCTGGTACCTGTCTCCATCTCTAAGGGTGGCGAACTGTCTGGCCAGGAGACAAGACAACAGTGGTCCCACTCTGCCTCCGGGTAGCGCAGGTTCAGAGATGGCCCCCACCCACACATCAATGTTGTGTGGAGTCCCGTACAGTTGCTGGAACTTGTGTGCTAAAGCCGAGTTGCCGAGAATATCTGCAAGCTCAGATGTTGTATTGGGAACAGAGAGATCGCAGAACTTCCGCCATGAACTGTAGCCTGGTGGGGATTGGATGAAGATGGTTATGTATAGCTTCTGTGTAAAATGAAGCAGTGAATAAGCTGGTACCTGGTAGGCCGTGGTCCCGGCCTCTCTGAAGGTTGAGGGCCCCAAGGTCCAGAGACATCCCTCCTTGAGCTTGAAATAGATGCTCAGTTAGCTCCTCCACCATCATCTGATCTGGTGTCTGTAGCTTTGCAGGAGACAACAAGAGGCCACGTAGCACAGGGTCTATACCACCTGATGACAACGAGAGCATTAAATCCCAAGAAACAAACGGCATGAGGTTATTTGATAAGCTTCACAAAAGTCCAACCTTATTTGATGATAGAGACAAAAGCTTACCCTCCTGGACAACCCTCCACGAGGCGAACAGAGAATGATGCAGTGGAAGTGAGGGATGCTGGGAGTTAGAGGTATACCCTGGCCCCAGTCTGGACACAACTGGCTGCACAGTAACGTGAGCAAAGCGAAAAGCAGCAGTGGCAAAGACGTTGGCGATGCTGGGATCTACGTTAGGGTCATAACCCTCAAAGGGAGGCATGTGCATTGAAATGGCCTTCTCTCCGAGGACTCGTGGCAGGTAGTGCTCCCATGTTAAGATCTGGAGAGCATCAAAGGGTGAAGTCAGAAACAATGTAGGATATAGTTCGTATGAACAGTATATCTATTACATGTTTTACTGTTGATATCTAGTTACTTTTTGTTGTAACATGGTTCTATGCACACTGCCGGTAAAGTATAATGTAATGAGCACCTATTCTTTGTTTGGATACTTTACATTAGTTTTGGGCGACTACAAATTTGGATATCGAGCCAATACCAAGTAGTTACAGGGTGCTGGTACTGATACATTTATTATTTCAAGATCATTGAACATTCAAATTTTGATCACAATTATAATAACAAAAATATTACAATTATTTAATCAATATTCAAATAATTTCTTTATGCCTTAACATAAAAAGTTTGTAAACGATAACAACATAAAACATATCAATCTAATCACAGTAGTATGGACGGTATACTGATATTATACTTGTTATTGTTACTGTCGATATTTTTATTGATCTGCCCACCCCTGTGTACATTCAAGAGTTCGAGCTTAAGGATTAGCATGACTTCTTGTATCTTCCTACGGGTTGTAGTGTTAGCATGTTTAGCTGTTGCTCATCCTCCAGGGATAATGTTACGTGTAAAAACATATTTACTTGCTGCAATGGAGGCAAGGATTCACACTGTGGAGGGACGTTAGCCGCTGGCTCCCGCTGCACGCTACATTACGTTGACGCCATCTCTCATCGCTGTCAATTGCATTATCACAATATGACAATGGTATTGAAAGCTCTATTGTCAGCCAAATTAATATAATTTATATTGTAGATTGTCTTTATCGCACAACCCTAATTACCAATATACAGACAGAATCTCAATTAAAATACACGCATATTTGTATTTTAGTTACTGTGTCTAAACATGTTTGTTTATATTTACACTAAACATGTTGTCAGTCCATTCACATCATGTCAATTCATATACACACACAAAATACAAGTTAGTCAATTCACTGTCACACATGATATAAATATCTGTTAGTCTATTCACATACATACTAAATATAAACATTTGTCTGCCAATTCAACTATGGTTAATTTCAAAGCTTAAAGGGCAACTGCACTTACAGTATTTGGAATGTTGTCTATTGCTTCTATAAGCAGCAATTCATCCTCCGTATACTCAGCTTAAAAAAAAATAAGGTTGTAAATCCTAATTTGTCCAAAAATAGTTGTTTTTGTTGTCTCTTACCATGTCTGCCTTCTTGGAACACATTTGAGTTTGAATCCGGAAGTAGGAACACACATTTGTTACTGGAAGTCAGAAGTGTGCTGCTATGGAAACGGAAATAAATGCGCTGAGGAAAGACATTGCGGTAATGCAAAAAATAACCAAATATATGGTAAATATTTTATTACATATTGTTCTGAGTGTGTCTGGTACTACATTATTTATATTTATATATATATATCTATACACACAGTGGGGCAAAAGAGTATTTAGTCAGCCACCGATTGTCATCATTTTAAGGGGGAGAACTTGCACAGAGGTCTGTAATGTTCATCATGGGTACACTTCAACTGTGAGAGCCAGAATGTGAAAAAAAAATCCAGGAATTCACATTGTAGGAATTTTAAAGAATTTATTTGTAAATTATGTTGGAAAATAAGTATTTGGTCAACCATTCAAATCTCTCACTGATGGAAGGAGGTTTTGGCTCAAAATCTCACGATACATGGCCCCATTCATTCTTTCCTTAACACGGACCAATCGTCGTGTCCCCTTAGCAGAAAAACAGCCCCAAAGCATGATGTTTCCACCCCCATGCTTCACAGTAGGTGTGGTGTTCTTGAGATGCAAGTCAGTATTCTTCTTCCTCCAAACACGACAAATTGAGTTTATACCAAAATGGATACATGGATGATACAGTGGAGGATTGGGAGAATGTCATGTGGTCGGATGAAACCAAAATAGAACTTTTTGGTATAAACTCAACTCGTCGTGTTTGGAGGAAGAAGAATACTGAGTTGCATCCCAAGAACACCAAACCTACTGTGAAGCATGGGGGTGGAAACATCATGCTTTGGGGCTGTTTTTCTGCTAAGGGGACAGGACGATTGATCCGTGTTAAGGAAAGAATGAATGGGGCCATGTATCGTGAGATTTTGAGCCGAAACCTCCTTCCATCAGTGAGAGCTTTGAATGGTTGACCAAATACTTATTTCCACCATAATTTACAAAAAAATCTTTAAAATAACTACAATGTGAATTCCTGGATTTTTTTTTCACATTCTGTCTCTGAGTTAAAGTGTACTTATGATGAAAATTACAGACCTCTGTCATCATTTTAAGTGGGAGAACTTGCACAATCGGTGGGTGACTAAATACTTTTTTGCCCCACTGTGTATATATATATATATATATATATATATATATATATATATATAATACTTGTATTGTGTGTATATATACTTGTATTGTGTATATAAAATGTTGATAGACGGTTTTGAAGTTGTTTTACAGCGCTTTGAAGGCGACAATAGTGAATTCCATTAGCCGCATTTTGCAAGCGTTTTTATCATCTTTAGGATCCTATAAAAAAGCCATGGGTTCTTGTCTGTCATAATGATGCTAAACAATTGGGAAAACTCCCCCAAAAAGTAAAGTTGCTCTTTTTAGAGTCAGATCAAACCTGATGGATCGCTCCTACTATCTTTCGGGCTTCTTGGTAGAGCGTGTTGGGACTCCAGTGGGGGTTGAGTCTGTGAAGCTCTTTGACCAGCCTGTTGTGTTCACGTAGGAAGAGTGTGTGCAGGACAACCATGCCCAGGTGCTCATTGGCTCTAGAATCACCTGTCAAACATGACTTGTGAGCGCCACTGTTGAGACAAAGAGGACGTGAACCGACGCACGCACCGGCTCGGAAGCAAAATGTGTTGTTGCGTCGAGGCATAGACCGCTCTCGAGGACCGCAAGGGTCCAAGTGAGCCTGTTGGCGTGGCAGGAAGGGCATGTACGCCAACTCCCCATCCGAGTGCTGCGAGTTGCAGGCCATGGAGCCGAGAGGTGAGGAGTGGTCACGCAGCGCCGCAGCCTGGCTGTCGGAGCTGCCGTACACCATACTGGCGTCCACAAAGGAGGTGATGGCGTTGAGCTGCTCACGCCGATGATGGAGTAGAACGTTATCCACGCAGGTTGGAGCAGAGCGGAAGAAAGGCATGCAACTCTGGGTGCCATGTCTGGGATCAGACTGTGGGATCTAAGTAGAAGCTTCATGTTAAGATAATTTGCTCTCTCAATACAAGAACTGTTTAAAAAAGAATGACGATAAAACACCTGAATGGGAAAGCACGGTGTTTCTCGGCTACAAGTGCGAGTGCAGTCTTCTCCGGTACGGAAAGCCGCCGTGCTAGCACTCTGTGGGGTCAGCACCAAGTCGTGGTCTATCCACTGGCCCCACTCGACCAGCAGGTGGGACAGAGTGGAGTCCAGTGAGATGTTGTCGTTGTGAGTGAACAAAACCTCCTGCGACACTAGACGGACCTCAACAGACAACCAAAAAGAAGAGAGACATTTACAGGATGCAATGAGGAGGGTGTGGGAGTCCACTACTGGGGTCTCACTGGAGGCAGGCTGAAGTTGTGGTAGGTGTGGTGTGGGTCCCAGCCTTTTGGCGCCCCCCACGTGTCTTCATACTCTGGAGGTAGCCAGCGAGAATATGGAATGTTTGCAGAGCCCCATCTGGGATGCTGTCTGAGCAGAAGGGGAAGCCAGAAAAACAAGTAACAATTTCAAGATCACAATGTATTGTATTTATAATCTATTGTTGTTAGCCAATGCTATACTATATTTGTATCCTCTTCTATTTGAAACATTGTGTACTACCGTTATGTGGTACTCATTGGGCTAAATCTAGGACCTCGGGTACAAAATTCCATGCCATCTCATGTGTCTCATGTTGCTGGTATGACAAAGTTCCCTGAATCTGAATTGATCGATATAGAGAGCACAATCCATTTAGCGTGTCTTATCTTCATAAATAGGCTCATTGTCAAAACTGACACAATTCTGGGTGGAGGAATTGAAAATCTAATCATTTAGCATTTGCAATGTGAATTATGAAAACCAAAACCGCATCCATATTTTGTTTGTGCAAAAGTTACACACAAATCAATGATCGAGAAAGACTATTGAGAGAGAATATTTTATGTGCATGTCATCATATTTAGGCTGTCAGATTTTTTTTTTTTTTTGACATTTTCTATTCAATACATATATTTAGTCATTTTATAACTGCCGGATTACTTAAGGCGCTGATTAAAACAAATTAAATTGATTCGTTTTAGTGTCTGGTGGCATTTTTATCAATTGTTAGTTTATTATATACTGTATATGGACATATCTCCTATGTGAAAAAACTTTAGTACAATATTTTTTTGCATCTGGGTCATTCCAGACACATCAATCCTACTGAAAGTAGGATAGATGTAAGTTTGCTAAAAGTAGGTTCATTTGTTTTGATTGAGCTTCAATATAGCTCAGAAAAAGTGGTAGACATTACATTTGTGTGCTGTATGGCAACGTGAAGAAACAACACAGGTTTGATGGTATAATGCCATAAATGTGGAGGGAAATGAGTGTTTCCATGTTGACAGCCTCTATACAGGCAGAATCCTCATTTAAATAGGGGGGTCTGCACGGTGAAACAGGGGTTAGTGCGTGTGCCTCACAAAAAGGAGGTCCTGTGTTGGAACCCCGGGCTTGAGGTCTTTCTGTGTGGAGTGGAGTGCATGTCCTCCCCGTGATTGCGTGGGTTCCCTCCAGGTTCTCCGGCTTCCTCCCACCGCCAAAGGCATGCGCCTGGGGATATGTTGATTTGCAACACTAAATTGACCCTAGTGTGTAAGTGAGTGTGAATGTTGTCTGTCTGATGCCGTGCGATGAGGTGTCAACTTGTCCAGGGTGTACCCCGTCTTCCGCCTGAATGCAGCTGGGATAGGCTCCAGCCAGCCCCGCCAACCCCGAGAGGGACAAGCGGTAGAAAATGTTGGTCTATGCCAGTGGTTCTCAACCTTTTTTCAGTGATGTACCCCCTGTGAACATTTTTTTAATTCAAGTACCCCCTAATCAGAGCAAAGCATTTTTGGTTAAAAAAAAGAGATAAAGACGTAAAAAAACAGCACTATGTCATCAGTTTCTGATTACTTAAATTGTATAACAGAGTAAAATATTGCTCATTTGTAGTGGTTTTTCTTGAACTATTTGGAAAAAAAGATATGAAAATAATTAAAAACTTGTTGAAAAATAAACAAGTGATTACATTATAAATAAATATTTCTACACAGAGAAGTAATTATCAACTTAAAGTTCCCTCTTTGGGGATTGTACTAGAGATCCATCTGGATTCATGAACTTAATTCTAAACATCTCTTCACAAAAAAAGAAATCTTTAACTCCAATATTTATGGAACATGTCCACAAAAAATCTAGCTATCAACACTGAACATTGCATTGTTGCATTTCTTTTCACAGTTTATGAACTTACATTCATATTTTGTTGAAGTATTATTCAATAAATACATTCATTTTTGAATTGTTGCTATTTTTACAATATAAAAAAAAATCTCACGTACACCTTGGCATACCTTCAAGTACCCCCATTTGAGAACCACTGGTCTATGCCACTTTTGCAATTGTTATCAGTTGTATACACAGTCTATTAGATTTACAATGCAAGTGGGTGTGGCTGACACTGGAGCCATATGAATTCTACCTAGCAACAAGCGACTCAAAGAACCTAAGCAATTTAGTTGATTGACATTCCTGCACCTGCCAGATATTTACAGTGCATTTTCAGTTTTAATGATTTATAATTACCGTATTTTACGGACCATAAGTTGCAGTTTTTTCCATAGTTTGCGACTTATACTCAGGAGCGACTTATGTGTGAAATTATTACCACATTACCGTAAAATATCAAATAATATTATTTAACTCATTCAGGTAAGAGACTAGACGTATAAGATTTCATCAGATTTAGCAATTAGGAGTGACAGACTGTTTGGTAAACGTATAGCATGTTCTATATGTTATAGTTATTTGAATGACTTTTACCATAATATGTTACCTTAACATACCAGGCACCTTCTCAGTTAGTTATTTATGCGTCATATAACATACACTTATTCAGCCTGATGTTCACTGTTCTGTATTTATTTTAAATTACCTTTCAAATGTCTATTCTAGGTGTTGGGTTCTATCAAATAAATTTCGCCCAAAAATGCGACTTATACTCCAGTGCGACTTATATATGTTTTTCTCCTTCTTTATTATGCATTTTCGGCAGGTGCGACTTATACTCCGAAAAATACAGTATTCCAAATTATTCTTTCCTATGACAAGGAGGAACAATTTACATTTTATACAAAGAAATTCAATGTAAAAATGCCACTGAAGTTTAAGCTTTAACCGGTTTTGCACCACTGCAGCCTCATATAACACTTTGACGAACAGACCAATCACAGGACATTTAGACAAGGACACAAAGACGACTGAACAAAAACCAAGAGGACAAAAATACACACTGACTAATACCGTAGCAAGAAACAACTGATTCCCACAAGGGAAAGAAAGGAGCGGAGTGTACAAATGACTTAAGACTGCTGTATAGTAGAAGTAAGTAAGTGCTGACCTGTTGTTGCATTCTGCAGTAATGGACCTGTAGCGTTCAGACAGACATCCAGTAGGACAGTTGGGTTTTTGCAGCTGATCCAAACAACCAGTGGCCTTCAGTAGAGTCTCGACTTCTGCTTCACTTAGCAGATCTTGAAAACATCATTATAACAAAAAAGGTATATCAACGCAGTCCTTCCATTCTTTTATTTTTATAAATTTATTACTAGAACCAGTATGAAGCAGTGCAGTTGAAGACTAATGTACAACCACAATGATAATATAACGCCTGAAGAAAGGTTGCATACCGTGAGTGCTGGGCTGAGTCATGGTGTGAGTGTAGACCATTTCTCTGATCAGCTCCACCGTGTTGTCGAGCAGCTCTGCAGCCCGAATCTGAGTTCTGGTTCCGCTCGCTGTCTGTTTGAAGTGAGCCAGCATATCAGTCGGTCTCAGACCGCCATCAGACAGAGACTTTGCCATCCTACAAAAAGACACTTTGTGACTGGGGAAAAAAAGGAACACCTTTTATTGGGTGTTGTCATGACGCAACATGCAGACCTTTCGCTTGTGTGAGCATAGGCAGCATCAGTCAGCTCCCTGGCCCTTTGAAGAGCCCCCTCCATAAATGCGGAGCCCACACACGCTATTAACACCAAGCAACACAAGTTATCTAAGCTGTCAATCGCAGCTTCGTTCAGTCCTTGTCTTACCGGAGGTGTCAGATGGTGCATGCTCAGGAAGGGACAAGAGCAGGAGCAAGGTCACCTGCAAGAAGACATTGAAAGACTCTGGCAGTTTTAGCAAAACAAAACTCTGCAAACGAGTGGTGTCCATCTTGATGGCTAAAACATACGATTCAACTCGGTGCTAACACTTCTAATCAGGCTTGTTGTATCTTACTGCTGTGCTGACTGAGGCTCATGGCCGACGCCAGCAGGTGTATAAATGTGTGTGTGTGTGTGTGTCCATTTATCCACTTGCAGGTATGTGCAGAATCCCCTTATCGGCCATGCTGGTGACAGGAAGGCAACATCAAACACACACCTTAAACTCATAGCCTTTTAATTCAATTTAATGAAAAACTCTCGTCACTTTTGCATCATTCTGAAAACTTGTGTCAATTGTGCTCGCATCTTTGCAGTAAAGTAACAGACAGCTAAGGAGTTGAAACAAGAGCAAGACTGTGCTTACATTGCAGAAGAAGGAAGGAAGTCTGCCAAATTGAATCCAGGAATGAGGATAAGAAGGTCAGAACCCCCCTGAGTCATAGAAAGTTCGCCACCAGAAATAAAAACGTGAATCCCCAGTTTACTCCTTTGATGCTGCAGGTGTGCGATATCATCACAGAAGTCGTCATTCTTGTGTCATGACCTCGTTAGTGTTGACCTCCGATAGCGTCATCTGCTGAATTAGATAAAAACCTGCTAAGCGAACTTCAGTTTGGCAAGATGAATGGACTTTAGTTTCTACAGTGAGAGACTAGGCCGAGTTTGGGGCAGCAAAAAAAACTCCACAAAGTACGCTACAGAAGCTCTTTTGATTTCTTTTAGCGTAGAATAAACCCCAGATGTATTACAGTATGTCCTCAGGTGAAATATTGCAGTGCATCACTCTAGAAAAAACAACAGTCTACAGCAGGGGTCTTGAACTGAAGTCACCTGTGAGCCGCTAGTGGTAGTCTGGATGAGAGTGCGCCACACAAAGTATTCATTTCAGAATCACGTTTTAAGCACGTGACTAAGCCATGGGAGGCCTAAAGTCACTACACATGCAAAATCGAATAAAAAATTTGTATTTTCAAACTGTTTACTTCCCAAGGAGATGGTCAGACATTTCCACTTGCTTACAAGATTTCGCTCTCTGGGTTGCGCAGTAATTTATGTGTGTGCACCATTGTTGGACTTTATGTTCTTTCTAGGAGGATTCGAGATTACCATAATACATTTAAACTATCAATTTCACTGTGTGTGCGTGCTGCAATTACACTAAACTATGAAGATAAGTAGAGGACCATAAAGTATTTGGGTTCGAGACCCCTGGTCTAGAGTATGCACACTGTTTACTCAATTCAAACTTAAAATATCTATCACAAATTGTTTTAGATCAGAAAGGGAACGCAAAGCCGGACATTCCCTCAATATTTTTTTTAGATCTTTAAGATGGAAACTGCAGCTGCTATTATGATGTGCAGTATTGTTTTCAAATAACTGTAAGTCTTGAAATATTCAAAGTACAAACCCCGTTTCCACATGAGTCGAGAAATTGTGTTAGATGTAAATATAAACGGAATACAATGATTTGCAAATCCTTTTCAACCCATATTCAATTGAATGCACTACAAAGATAAAATATTTGATGTTCAAACTCAGAAACTTTATTTTTTTTGCAAATAATTTACTTAGAATTTCATGGCTGCAACACGTGCCAAAGTAGTTGGGAAAGGGCAAGTTCACCACTGTGTTACATCACCTTTTCTTTTAACAACACTCAATAAACGTTTGGGAACTGAGGAAACTAATCGTTGAAGCTTTGAAAGTAGAATTCTTTCCCAGTCCGGGGTCTCCTCTGTTGTATTTTACGCTTCATAATGCGCCACACATTTTCGATGGGAGACAGGTCTGGACTGCAGGCGGGCCAGGAAAGTACCCGCACTCTTTTACTACGAAGCCATGCTGTTGTAACACATGGCTTGGCATTGTCTTGCTGAAATAAGCAGGGGCGTCCATGATAACGTTGCTTGGATGACAACATATGTTGCTCCAAAACCTGTATGGACCTTTCAGCATTAATGGTGCCTTCACAGATGTGTAAGTTACCCATGCCTTGGGCACTAATACACCCCCATACCATCACAGATGCTGGCTTTTGAACTTTGCACCTATAACAATCCGAATGGTTATTTTCTTCTTTGTTCTGGAGGACACCACGTCCTCTGTTTCAGGATATAATTTGAAATGTGGACTCGTCAGACCACAGAACACTTTTCCACTTTGCATCAGTCCATCTTATAGGATCTCGGGCCCAGCGAAGCCGGCGCTGTTTCTGGGTATCGTTGATGAATGGGTTTTGCTTTGCATAGTAGAGTTTTAACTTGCACTTACAGATTTAGCGACCAACTGTAGTTACTGACAGTGGTTTTCTGAAATCTTCCTGAGCCCATGTGGTGATATCCTTTACACACTGTCGGTTTTTGATGCAGTACCACTTGAGGGATTAAAGGTCCGTAATATCATCGCTTACGTGCAGTGATTTCTCCAGATTCTCTGAACATTTTGATGATTTTACGGACCGTAGATGGTAAAATCCCTAAATTCCTTGCAATATCTCGTTGAGAAATGTTGTTCTAAAACTGTTCGACAATTTGCTTACAAAGTGGTGACCCTCACCCCATCCTTGTTTGTGAATTACTTAGCATTTCATGGAAGCTGCTTTTATACCCAATCATGGCACCCACCTGTTCCCAATTAGCCTGCACACCTGGGGGATGTTCCAAATAAGTGTTTGATAAGCATTCCTCAACTTTATCAGTACTTATTGCCATCAAATTCTAAAGTTAATGATTATTTGCAAACAAAAAAATGTTTATCACTTTGAACATCAAATATGTTGTCTTTGTAGCATATTCGACTGAATATGGGTTGAAAATGATTTGCAAATCATTGTATTCCGTTTTTATTTACATCCAACACAATTCCCAACTCAAATGGAAACGGGGTTTGTATTTCAATGGTTGAAATCTGCGCTTTTGCATAATATACTAGTTACTATGGTAATTTACGTCACAGCAGCTCAGACGAGGTACCAAGCAGTGTGTGTGGAGAGCGTTTCCACAGCGGTCAGCCTGAAATGCGGGTGTCAGTGATAGACACAGAAGGAGATTTTTACAACAAAGTTCTAAACCTTAGTGATATATCAGATTGTAGGTGGGGTTTTTTTTACCCATCACGTACATATTTCACTGCGTTTGTTGCATTTTTGTTGCGTTTCTCTTGAGTGTAAAATATGTCGATCGAGAGGGGGTGTGATGTTCATATGTTGTCAATATTCAGTGTTTTATCTTTCATAGTTAATATTGTAAATCCCAAATTTTTTTTAATGTACATTCTGGGTGTCTCATTCTGTAAAAAAAATTTAATTCCTTTCCGTTTTTTAAGGTGGTCTGTCATAACGTTTTTAGCTTTCAATCAGACATTTTTGTGAGTTTTTGTATTAGTGTTCCTAAAAATATATACCGGCCCCCAGACACATTTTTTTTCTCAAAATTTAGCCCCCAGGGAAAAATAATTGCTAAGGCCTACATTAGCGGCTTGTTTTGTTTGTGTTTTGTAGTTTTTATGCCTAGTAATGACATTGGAAATTATTATGTATAAAAACTTTTAAAAAATTATGAAATACCTTTTTAATAAAGAAGAAGACCAATAGTGCCCTCAAAACAAGAGTGTTCGATCCGAACAGCAATGAGTCAAGTAGTGACATCTTAACAATCAAGGGATTACAAAATGAACAAATGACTAAATTTTGTTCAATAAACTTCTACTTGACAGATGAAAAGCTCTTCGTTCAATATTCCATTGACTGTATGGTCAATACATGTAGAACCTTAATTCTATTTGTATCAGGCGCAACAAATAGTTTTCGTCCACAGTTGTCAGTTTGAGCTTATCCATCAGTGACCATCATGCCAGGTGAGACATTGTTGCTTTTGTGGGTTTTTTTAAAACTTTAATTTCTCAAGACCTAATCATTGTTACTGTAATAATAGTCATTGTGTTATAAATGTTCTAGGGGACATTCAATTTTAATTATGTTCAAAGCCAAATAGCACAACAAAGGTGTTTGTTTTTAAGTGTGTGGTTCTGTTGGTCTTGAGGCGTAGCGCAGATAAACATGACTTTATTGTCAAAAGAAAATAGTGCAACTGGGAAATGCACATGCAGGAAACATGCAATTGAAAACAGGAAATCATGATCAAACCCTGGCTGCAGGGCAGTCTGGTTCATGAAGAAGTCTGATTGGCAATCTGGAACAGGTGTGCTCAGATTGCCAATCAGGGACAGGTGTGGGAGACAGCACTAGGGCCAAAGTAATGATGCTAACAGGAAGTACCACTGAAAATAAGAGCACTGGGAAGGAAACAATACCAAACACATTAAGAAAATAAACAAAGTTCAAACCTATCACAGCTGCACTCGGGCGGAAGGCGGTGTACACCCTTGACAAGTCGCCAACTCATCGCAGGGCCAACACAGACAGACAACATTCACACTCACACACTAGGGCCAATTTAGTGTTGCCAATCAACCTATCCCCAGGTGCATGTCTTTGGAAGTGGGAGGAATCCGGAGTACCCGGAGGGAACCCACACAGTCACGGGGAGAACATGCAAACTCCACACAGAAATACCTTGAGACCAGAGGTGGGTAGAGTAGCCAGAAATTGTACTCAAGTAAGAGTACTGTTACTTTAGAGACGTATTACTCAAGTAAAAGTAAGGAGTAGTCATCCAAATATTTACTTGAGTAAAAGTAAAAAGTATGTTGTGAAAACACTACTCAAGTACTGAGTAACTGATGAGTAACCTGATTACGGCAACAAATAATGCACAACAACGTAAAAATAGCTATGGGCAAATTCATAGCCAGGAATATCTCTTAAGCAACTAAAACAATAATATATATTTAATAATAATACATTGAAATAAAAAAAATTAAGGCAAATTGAGCCACAATAACTTAACAGCACCATAGGCTCAGTAGGCATTCATTGATTGTTTGATTGATTGATTGAAACTTGTATTAGTAGATTGCACAGTACAGTACATATTCTGTACAATTGACCACTAAATGGTAACACCCGAATAAGTTTTTCAACGTTAATCAATTACTTAACAAATGACCAAGTCGAGGTGATCTACCTCATATATACATATACATACACACATATCATATATATATATATATATGTATATATATATATATATTTGTGTGTATATATATATATATATGTATATAATTTAGCCATTTATTTTGCAGTTTTTGTTGACATGTTAAAGGTGTTTTAATGAATATACATGCAAGTTTTACATATAGATTCCTATCTTTCATGAAGACAAGAATATAAGTTGGTGTATTACCTGATTCTGATGACTTGCATTGATGTCCACATTTTCAAATGGAGGAGAAAAAAAGTTCTTCTTTTCTGTCTAATACCACATGAAAGTCGTTGGTTTTTGGCATCTTATTTGTCCAGCTTCCATATTCGTTTTTATACACTTTACAAGAAATACATTGGCAGCAAACTCCGTAACTTGCTCGCTTGTTTGCGCTGGCTTTCGGAGACTCTTATTTTGTTAGCGCAGGCGTGATGGAGCGGCACTTTTATTGTGAAGACAGGAACTGTGCGATCAGTCTTTAGGCTTTTGACGGGAAGTACGGTTGAAATAAAAAGTCTTTTTTCCTTTACACTTTTGATTGATTGATTGAAACTTGCATTAGTAGATTGCACAGTACAGTACATATTCCGTACAACTGACCAATAAATGGTAACACACCAATAAGTTTTTCAACTTTTTGAGGTCGGATTCGACGTGTGACGGTCACGTGACCGCCTGGTTTTGTTTGATTGGTCCAACGTCACCAGTGACTGCATGTGATTGGTGAAACGCAGGCATGCGTAGTTCCTACTTTGAATGCATGTCTGACAAAATCAAAACAAACAAAGCGTGCATTAACAGATCGATAAAAAAAAGTAGCGAGTAACGAGCTGATTGCAGATAAATGGAGCGGAGTAAAAGTAGCGTTTCTTCTCTATAAATATACTCAAGTAAAAGTAAAAGTATGTTGCATAAAAACTACTCTTAGAAGTACAATTTATCCCAAAGGTTACTCAAGTGGATGTAACGGAGTAAATGTAGAGCGTTACTACCCACCTCTGCTTGAGACCAGGAATCAAACCCAGGATCTTCTTATTGTGATGCACCAACACTGACCACTTGTTCCAGCGTGCTGCCCTGTATAGTACTATTCCACTGTAAATGACATGTCCGTAGCCAAGTTTCATGCGGCAGCTGTTGATTCCAGCGCAGCACACCTTTTAAAACTTCAGGTGGAATAAAGTTCAACATGAATGAAACGAGAAGTTAATATATTTTTTATTTCAATAATACCTGATTAATAACATTTGAAAATTGTTTTTTTGGCATCAATATTGATTAAAGTCAGACATTTTAAAGCCAGCATTTCACTAACTGTACATTCATTTATTTGCAAACAGAAAGAAAATTGTCAATGCAAATAATGAGAAGTGAACAAAGTTTTATGGGCGAGTACCTTCGTTAAAATAAATTAATGCACAGCTTTAGTAGAATATAAGATGTTGGCATTGTTGGTCATCTTCATGCATGTTGAGACCACAAGAAGCGATCACAGCGCTCAAGCAGAGTCTGAATGGTCGCTCTGTGAAACAAGATAGAGTGACATGAATATCTGATTATCTTTTTGCATCAAACCTTATATTAGCTTGACTCACCGCTGCCTTTTCTCAGCAACTTTGAGCAGCTCACACACCAGTTGCGAGTGAGGAGAAAGCACCAAGTGAACTCCACACTCCTCCAGGACGGCCATGGCTCTCTGCGGTCCGACTGTGCGGGCCAGACGCAGGGTCAGGTTCTCTAGGTTGACCTTTCTAGCGGAGTCTGCTGAACCGTTTGATAAAGTGCCTCCGTTGACATTGGAGACTTGTTCTGCTGCACGGCTGCTGTCCTGAGCCACCTGAATAAGGAGCCTCCACTCGTCCAAGTTCTGAGGTGCCACACCTGGACACGAAGATACAACTATGGTGAGAACATCCATCCATTTTATACCGCTTATTCCCTTTTTTTTGGGGTCGCGGGGGGCGCTGGCGCCTATCTCAGCTACAATCGGGCGGAAGGCGGGGTACACCCTGGACAAGTCGCCAACTATGGTGAGAACATGATTTGTGTATTTACCTAGTTGCTTCCGGGTGAACTTATGTACATCCTTCATTAAAACTCCATTTTGGTTATGTTGCCAACAGTAATAATAACTTTGATATATACACACACAATATCTCTGGCCTGTCTTTAATGGCAGAGCACATGAGTTCCATTTCCATACAGATGTGTGTCAGGAAGGACATCTGGTGTAAAACACTATTTCAAAACCTTTATTCCGAGTGACTCACTCATTGTAATATTTTTTGGAGCTACAGAGAAGAAAAAGCAGCTAGTGATATTCATTGAAGTAAAAAAAAATAAATAAAGTACATAAAAAGTGGAACTGGAAATCTCATGTAAAAAATATACGACATAAAGTAGCAAGAAACACGTCAATAATGGATAAAGCAAAATATGTTCTAGACCAGAAATCACTCCACATTCTCTACTGCTCACTTGTGTTACCATATCTGAGTGTTTGTGCAGCAATATGGGCAAATAACTACAAAAATACCCTTCATTCATTAACCGTGTAACAAAAAAGATCAGTTAGAATAATACATAATGTTGAATACGGAGAACATTCAAAGCCTTTATTTAATGAATTGAAAATACTGAAATTCCAGGACAAAGTGAATTTGCAAACAGCTAAAATTATGCACAAAGCAAACTGCAATCTGCTACCCAAGAATATACAACAATTCTTCTCAACAAAAGCGGAGAAATATAATCTTAGAGACAAATGTAATTTAAAACATTTGTACGCGCGTACAACACTTAAGACCTTCAGTATATCTGTGGAATTAAATTATGGAATTAATTAAGCAAAGCAATCAAACACTGTACCAATATGATCCACTTCAAGAAACTCTTCAAAGTTCAAGTGTTTATAAAGTACGAAGAAGAACTAAGGCTGGGCCTTAATATATCGAATATGCTCAATATATCGCAGGTTTGTCTCTGTGCGATGTAGAAAATAGTAGCACGCACTATCGTTAGTATTCAAGTATACCTTCTCACAGTAATAGGAGAGAAAGATGCAAATCTGGTAACAAAAGGAGGAATAATTAATTCCCAAGAAAATCAGCAGGGGGTCCATTGTCTGGCGGTGGTTTGTCTTCAAGCGGGAATATGTTGAACAGACAACCGTAATATGTCTAGTATGTGACAAAAGCGTTGCTACAAAATATAGCAGTACTGCTAATTTGTAGCATCATTTGAAAAGTCACCCGCTAGAGAATGAAGAGTGCTTGAAACTTCGCATGTCAAAAATCTATGGTCGTTGCCACATCAACAAAATGCTGAATCAACCCAATAGAGCCTGGCATCTTCTATTCCCACATCAACAAAAAATAGTCAACAACAGAAGGAGATGGCGTCCGCAGTAACCTACCACATAGCGAAGGACATACACTATTTGGTTTGCTATTATGCAGCTCATTTTTATTTTACAGTTTTTTAAATATCTTGTGTGACATCATGCACATTTGTTTTAAAATATTGTAGTGGCATTCTGTACAAAAAAGTGCACTTTAATTAAGTGTTGTTTTGATATGTCATCTTAGTGACATCCTGCACAAAAGTGCACTAATAGCTTGCTTTAAAATGTCTCTGACAATCTCGCACTTTCTGTTTGGAAATGACATGAATGTTTGTGCCACTGCTTAATAACTGTTTAATAAACACAGTTTTGGTAAATTACCTTAGTAGTGATTTCCCTCTTTGCATGAAAGTTTAAAATGAGCATATATTAATGCAGTATGAAGAAGAATGTTTTAATGTAGACACATCGAATCATCATACTGCTGTGATTATATGCATCAAGTGTGCATTCAAGGCAAAGGCAAAATATGGGGATGTATATTGTGTATCGTGACATGGCCTAAAAATATCGAGCTATTAATAAAAGCCCATATCGCTCAGCCATAAGAACCATGATAAACATTCTGAATTTATTGAATTCATCCATTAATTTTGTAGATAATCTTACTCATTTCACCACATGAAATATAACTTACTTAACTAATTAATATTTATTTATTTTAATTGTTAATTATTCAATGAGTATATTTTGAATAAATTGAGAACAAGAAGTGAAAAAAAGTTTTAGCAACTGCAATGTCAAGGAAAAGGGGTAGAATTAAATAAGCTCTGCTTCTTCCTACTCCTTTTCGAACATGTTGAATAGACAAACTGGAAATTGTGATGTATCACGTTGTATGCTTGCATGTTCCAAATAAACTCCAGCTCAACTCAACAACTCAGAGTTGTTTATCTTATGAAGGAATGTAGTCAATAAAAGAACTGGCACCCTTTGTTAAAAAAGTATTGTTTGAGAATCGAAAATCAATTTTGAATGGAACCATTACCCCAAGATCCAGATTTGAATCGTGACGTGCCCAAAGATTCACACTCCTACTCATTAGGATGAAAATATCAGCTTTTTCTCATGACATATCTTTCTACTCTTTTTTTTTTCCTTTAATTTTTTATTTCATTTGATTCTGACAGTATCTTACGGGCCAACAAAGACCTTACCTTTAATGGAGCAGGTGTTTTTTGCTATTGAAGTGAATAAACTAACTCATATTGTGTTCTACATATGGTAAATGTTCATGTTCAGCTCAAGTTTGAGTACAGAGTGGTATTTCAGTTTGAGCACAATAAGACAAGGCCACTTAGTTTGATATTCGCAGGTGGATTGGATCTATTCTCGTAGGAAGGAGGCCCCAATTGGGACTTCAGAATGCAAAAGTGATAGTTATATCCTTGAGAGGAGACTACCTGTCTAGCTCAAAGCCAACATTTGGATTATGACTTAAAGCAGTTGTTTTCCAGACATGCACGCGCACACGCTCACACACACACACACACACACACTAGGAATACAATACTCATACTTGCCAACCCTTCCGATTTTCCAGGGAGACCCGAATTTCAGTGCCCCTCTCGAAAATCTCCCGGGGCAACCATTCTCCCGATTTCCACCCGGACAACAATATCGTCACGTCTGCTTTTCCTCCATACAAACAGCATGTCGGCCCAGTCACATAACATTCACACACACAAGTAAAAGCAAGGCATACTTGGTCAACAGCCATACAGGTCACACTGAGTGTGGCCGTATAAACGACTTTAACACTGTTACAAGTATGCGCCACACTGTGAACCCACACCAAACATGAATGACAAACACATGTTGGGAGAACATCCACACAGTAACACAACAAAAACACAACAGAACAAATACCCGGAATCCCTTGCAGCACTAACTCTCTGGGGCGCTACAATATAAACCCCCGCTACCACCAAACAACCACCCCCCCCCCCCCCCCCCGAATTCGGAGGTCTTAAGGTTGGCAAATATGACAAGACTGGTAGTTTGGCTTCTCTAGTTAGGAGTCCTCCATATTTGACCTGACCTCCTACCAGGAACTGCAGTCCTTCATAAAGACGCTCATTTGCTTCAAAGCAACTTTTGGTTCAGTAAAGCATCTCCGACGTCTCTTTTGATCCAGCCACACTGCCGTGTCATCCTTCTGTCCGGACGAGTATGACAAGACCAGAAATACACTTCAATATCCAGTAAATAAACAACCCCAAACCCTTTTTTGGACAATAAGGTACAATAATTGCAAAAGTGGTCACTGCCTGAATGAGCTTCATATTTTCTCCGTGTGTTTGCTAGATGTGTGTCAGAAAAGGTGAGACCTTCCCCGACTCACCTTCAGGCTCCTCCAGCAGGCTGATGTCATCCAGCTGACAAATAGTTGCAAAAGCTTGAGAGCGGTGTTGCAGTTGACAGCAGAGAGAGATATATCCTGTCCAGTACCTGCTCGCACACAAACACCGACCACGCAGCGTTAAATTCTACGTTCACCTGTGCTGTCAACAAGGAGATAAACAAAATACCCGTGACTGCGGCAAGTCTCCGCCATCTTCTGCTTGGACGCCAAGTCTGCAGGGAGTCGGATGAGCAGAGACAGGAAGCGGCCATAACCCCAGGTGAAACAATGAGCGTTACACCTGGAACAGACGTGGTTAGTTTACATTTACCAGTGAAGAGGCAGTCCTGCACAACCAGGTGAGCTCCATCATCAACACTATTTAAAGGGTGTGGAATATCAGCCGGCTTGCAGCATACTTGTCAA
This sequence comes from Nerophis ophidion, assembly GCF_033978795.1. Lineage (NCBI taxonomy): Eukaryota > Metazoa > Chordata > Actinopteri > Syngnathiformes > Syngnathidae > Nerophis > Nerophis ophidion. The sequence continues at coordinate 27,575,426 of NC_084622.1, forward strand.
ACTTGAGACCTCCACATTTTGCAGATAGGGCGAGTGAGGGGTTTGGGGGAGGTTTGGTGGTAGTGCTCCGGAAGAGTTAGTGCTGCAAGAGTTTCTGGGTATTTGTTCGGGTTTGTTTATGTTGTGTTGAAGGCCTACTGAAATGAGATTTTCTCATTTAAACAGGGATAGCAGGTCCATGCTATGTGTCATACTTGATCATTTCCCGATATTGCCATATTTCTGCTGAAAGGATTTAGTAGAGAACATCGACGATAAAGTTCGCAACTTTTGGTGCTGATAAAAAAGCCTCGCCTTTACCGGAAGTAGCAGACGATGGCGTCACAAGGGTGAGGGCTCCTCACGTCCTCACATTGTTTTTAATGGGAGCCTCCAGCAGCAAGAGCTATTCGGACTGAGAAAATGACAATTCCCCCATTAATTTGAGCGAGGATGAAAGATTTGTGGATGATGATATTAATAGCGAAGGACTGGAAAAAAAATACAAAAAAATAAAATAAAATAAAAAGCGACGGCTCCGGGCGGCGGCAGTGTGAGCGTTTCAGATGTTATTAGACACATTTACTAGGATAATTCTGGAAGATCCCTGATCTGCTTATTGTTTTAATGGTGTTTTAGTGAGATTGTAAAGACATACCTCGAGATCAAATGGCTGCGGTCAACACGCAGTGTCTCAGAGAGAAGCCAAGGAGCCAAGCTCACAGCTGCCTTTTAAACAGCTACTGCAGGAGGACGAATAATCCAAAGATGTCTCCGGTAAGATATATATATCACAATTTTCCCATCCAAAAACGTAGAGAAACATGTTCGCTTGACCGCTTTGTGTTAAAAACAAATAAACACCGGCTGTGTCTCGGTTCTAAAGACAGCTGCAATCCACCGCTTTCCACCAACAGCATTGTTCTTTATAGTCTCCATTATTAATTGAACAAATTGCAAAAGATTCAGCAACACAGATGTCCAAATTAGTGTGTAATTATGCGATGAAAAGAGACGACTTTTAGCCGTAACTGGTGCTGAGCTAATATTTCCTGACAGTCCGTGACGTCACGCGCAAGCGTCATTATTCCGCAACGTTTTCAACAAGACACTCCGCGGGAAATTTAAAATTGTAATTTAGTAAACTAAACCGGCCGTATTGGCATGTGTTGCAATGTTAATATTTCATCATTGATATATAAACTATCAGACCGCGTGGTCGGTAGTAGTGGGTTTCAGTAGGCCTTTAAGGTGCGGATGTTCTCCCGAAATGTGTTTGTCATTCTTGTTTGGTGTGGGTTCACAGTGTGGCGCATATTTATAACAGTGTTAAAGTTTTTTATACGGCCACCCTCAGCGTGACCTGTATGGCTGTTGACTGAGTATGCCTTGCTTTTACTTATAAGTGTCTGTAAAGGCCACTTGTATTATGTGACTGAGGTAACTCGCTGTTTGTACGGAGGAAAAGCGGACGTGACGACAAGTGAGAGAGGACGCTAAAGGCAGTGCCTTTAAGGCATGCCCTCAATATTGTTAACCGGGTGGAAATTGGGGGAAAGTCTTGTGAATGGTTCACCCGGGAGAATTTCGGGAGGAGCACTGAAATTCGGGAGTCTCCCGGAAAAAATCGGGAGGGTTAGCAAGTATGGCTTGCAGACCTGGGTTGTCCGTCAGGTGTGAGCGTGTCACAGCGCTGAGGAGCATCATGGGTAAGTGCCAGCTCCAGCCACTCCTGCCGCAGTGATTCAGGTTCAAGAAGAGACTGCAGGAATGGCAACCTAAAAGGAGGTCACACATACAAAAGAATGTTTATACATGTATTTTGAGGGAAATGTAAATCTGAGACTTTACTTGTGCTCCTCAGCTTGAGCCAGAACCAAGTTATCCAGGTAGGCCACAAAGTGACTTCTGTGGGACATCACCTTCACATCTGCAGGCGTGATGGTGGGATAGAACTGTGGAAAGGAGCGTACAGCTGCCTCGCCATGTTTCTCATACAACCTACATGTCAACATATTTATGTCTTTTAGTCTGCATTACTTGTGCTGGCACTTCAAAACAAGTTTATACTGACCTGTGGGAGTGAGCCAGGAGATGAGGAGCACTCCATGGATGCAGTTCTCTCAGATAGCGAAGTGATTTTAGCAAATCTCCTTTCTCAATGACTTCTGCCACCTTACTGGACTGAGTGACAGCTGTAGGAAATAAACACGTTCTTTTGAGACTCCAAGCAAAATAATTGTACTAAACACTCGCACCATCTCATAAAATGTGTAAATTAGTTCACATCTCAGTTCTTTTATATTGCAATGTTCTGACAGTAAATGTTATAAATATTTGATTAAAAAGTTTTAGATTGTGTGAGAAGTTACCAAGATATGAATACTGTGAGTCTAAAATGTTAATTTCTTGCCTATAATGCAAAACCTTTTTACATTGGTACCTGTTTTCGTGTATTTGGGCTCTGCATAAGTGCAGAAAATCAAACCATGGAGTAGATATTTATCTTAAAAATGTTACCTTTCTTCACAACCAGCTTTTTGGTATTTAGAAATTGGTCCAATTTGTGATGTTTTTTTCAATTGGTGAAGTCAGCGGCTATCTCCATATATGGTAGAGATTTGCCCAAAGAGCTTTCCGCGAGAAAGCTCCGTTTTCTGTATCGTCTTGTTGTGGGGCAGACTGGCTCGCACATGCACATGCATCCTCCATTGTTGCTATTTTTAAGTGTTTTAAATGTAGAAAAAAAAAACATTTTATGACCCCTTTAATATAGGGATATATATTATTCTTATTGAATATACTAATTTGAATTTTACTGCATTCAAATTACATATGTAAATCTGTAATCTCTTTAGTGGTCACTATCATAGTCTTCAAATGTTTACATACTGTAAGTTGCACTCAAAATAATTTAAGATTAGTCATTGTACAGTAAATTCTCATTACAAACGTATTCATATACTTAAAATATTGTAATGCGTTATGACTATATTGATAGATATAGAAATATAAGTAGATATACAGATAAAGTTGTAAATAGAGTTATCGAGCAATAGAGAGCTATAGTTAAAGATAGAGATATAAAGAACTATAAAGTTATAGCTATAGAGATAGATATAGAGATAAAGATACAGACATAAAGCAAGAGATATGGTATAGATATTTATAGAGCTAAAGATACAATATATAAATGGATACAGATATAAATAGATAACAATATAGATAGTCTATAGACATAAATATATAGAGATACAATATAAGGCTAATAAATAATGAAATAAGCAGTGGTTCTCAAATGGGGGTACGCGTACCCTAAGGGGTACATAAGATTTGAAAAAATATTCTAAAAATAGCAACAATTCAAAAATCCTTTTAAAATATATTTATTGAATAATACTTCAACAAAATATAAATGTAAGTTCATAAACCGTGAAAAGAAATGCAACAATGTTTCAATGTTGACAGCTAGATTTTTTGTGGACATGTTCCATAAATATTGATGTTAAACATTTTTTTTGTGAAGAAATGTTTAGAATGAAGTTGATGAATCCTGATGGATCTCTATTACAATCCCCAAAGAGGGCACTTTAAGTTGATGATTACTTGTATGTGTAGAAATCTTTATTTATAATTGAATCACTTGTTTATTTTTCAACGAGTTTTTAGTTATTTTTCTATCTTTTTTTCCAAATAGTTCAAGAAAGACCACTAAAAATTAGCAATATTTTGCACTGTTATACAATTTAATAAATCAGAAACTGATGACACAGTGCTGTATTTTACTCCTTTATCTCTTTTTTTCAACCAAAAATGCTTTGGTCTGATTAGGGGGTACTTGAATTAAAAAAAAATTCACAGGGGGTACATCACTGAAAAAAGGTTGATTGAGACCCCTGATATTGAGTATTAGATATATAGCTGTGGATGGAGATATAAAGATAGATGGGAATATAGATATGATGACAGGTATAGATAGCTGAAGATGGAGACAAAGAAATAGTAATAGATTGATAGATACAGATCTATGGACAGATTGATATTGACTGACCTATCATTGCTTCAATGAAGGAGGCGTACACTTCCTGATTCTTCTGCATCAGACACATGTTTCTAACACGCTGCTGGTCCAGTAGGAAGAAGTAACGTCGCATGAAGGTTGTGCAGCTCAGTGTTTGCTCGTCTGCCTGCTTCCTGAAGCAGCTCACTTCTGTGTAAAGTGTTGCCAGCTGGGTGAGATGAGCCAGCAGATCAGGTGGTACAGGTTTAGGTGAGACCACTCGTATAGATTCTGGGGGAGGAGTCTTGCTCTCTGAGGTCAGCAGACTGTCACGCTCCACTTGTGGAAGGTTCTCTGCAGCTCCTCCTCTCTCACACTTCTCTGCGGTGGGTTCCCCCGTGTCTTGTCCTGCTGGGTCCACATCTGAAGGACCTCCGGCAGCTGACTCAACAAGCTCTGCGGGGCTGAAGACGCGCTCCAGCACTTTCAACCACTCTTGCAGAGTTTCTACCAGTACATCTGAATCCAGCAGCATCAAGGGATCTTGGCTCTGAGAGCTGATGAACCAAAAAAAGCAACTAAGACTATTGTCAGTCAGATGAAACTTAAGTAAAGTATAATGAAATAGTAGTAGTAGTAGTTATCAATGAGGCGGTCTACAGTAATTTTGCTGAATGAAAACTACTGATCCTAACGCTATTTAACTGAAAAGTTTGCTAAAAGACTGTTTTGAACATCCAACCATCCGTCCATTTTCTACTGCTTGTCCTTCCCGGGGTGGCGGGGGGTGCCGGAGCTTATCTAAAAGCATTAAATAAATTGTAGCGTTAAATAAAACAAAAAAATGTCTAATTGTGTTAGTAATCTATTAGGATTTTATTGTGAAGTAATTTAATGTCCAATTGCTAATTTGATGAGTGGAATACACATTTTGTGTCTTGTGGAATAAATGATATACATTCTACTAGGGGTGTGGGAAAAATCGTTTCGAATACGAATCGCAATTTTTTTATTTCATTTTTTTTATCAATCCAACAAAACAATACACATCAATACCATAACAATGCAATCCAATTCCAAAACCAAACCTGACCCAGCAACACTCAGAACTGCAATAAACAGAGCAATTGAGAGGAGACACAAACACGACACAGAACAAACCAAAAGTAGTGAGAAAAAAATGAATATTATCAACAACAGTATCAATATTAGTTATAATTTCAGCATAGCAGTGATTAAAAATCCCTCATTGACATTATCATTAGACATTTATAAAAAATAAAAAAAGAACAATAGTGTCACAGTGGCTTACACTTGCATCGCATCTCATAAGCTTGACAACACACTGTGTCCAATGTTTTCACAAAGATAAAATAAGTCATATTTTAGGTTCGTTTAATAGTTAAAACAAATTTACATTATTGCAATCAGTTGATAAAACATTGTCCTGTACGATTATAAAAGCTTTTTTAAAGAAATCCACTACTCTGCTAGCATGTCAGCAGACTGGGGTAGATCCTGCTGAAATCCTATGTATTGAAAGAATACAGAATTGTTTTGAATCGGAAAAATATCGTTTTTGAATCGAGAATCGCGTTGAATCAAAAAAAAATCGATTTATAATCGAATCGCGACCCCAAGAATCGATATTGAATCGAATCGTGGGACACCCAAAGATTCGCAGCCCTAAATTCTACCTTTAAAAAAATAATTGAAAAATGTTTAAAAATGGAACATAAATTTGTCAGGTGCATTTGTAAAAATGCATACAATAGTTAATACATAAACTTAATATTACGATGGTACCTCAGCTTAAGAATGTTTTGAGAGACAGCAAGAGCCATGAGTTGCCGTGGCAAATGTCACAGTGAACCCTGTATGATCCGCTCAGATCATTGGTCCTTCTGGCATTAGCTTATAACTAGAGAGCAACATGAATTTGTTTTCCAACCATGGGAAGGAAGAAAAAATGGATGTTATTCTCTAAATTATAGAGAGAAATCATCAGAAAAATGACAATTTCAGCATGTCACTACTATTCTGCACCACACTGAAGCACAATGAGTCGAACGTCGGCCAAGAAGGTTAAAATTATATCTAGGTGGCTGACATTTATCTATGAAAATGTGGAAAAGCTGCTGAAGGTGTGTTTGACAGAGGAAGCATCTTTACAGAAATACCATAGAAGCAACTCTTCAAGGTTAATACTGTATGTCATAATTACATTACTTCATAAAAGTACTGTATTTGTTAGAAGTACATTCTAACAAGTATATTGTTTTTATACAATAGTCATACAAGTCTGTTTTTCTTTTTAAAAGCCATGTTAAATGTTAAATTGTGCTGTTTTGGGGGAGCAAGCATCAGATAAATTGATTTCAATTCATTGTAATGGGTGACATTGATTTGAGATACAAGTGTTTTGAGTAAAGAGCTCTGTCACAGAACTCATTAAGCTCTTAAGTGGAGGTACTTTTGTACATACATTTCATTTTTAACGATGCTCCGTACTTACATCGCTCGCTCTGTGGCCGACTGAAGCTCCAGGAGGTCACACTCTGTGTTGGGCATGTCAACATAAACCCTGTGATGACGAGGTTCACGGTCAGTAGTTTCAATCATGGCACCAAAAGTCTGATTAGTTTGTGGCAGAATGTTGCATGTACCCACTCAGTATCGGCTTCCTCTGAGAAAGGAGCAGACATGTCTGCCGGCAAGCTGGAGTCGGGTCGTTGCCAGAGCTCAGAGTTCATCTGCAGTGTGTTGATCTTCTCAGTTGTCTTCTTAACAAAACTGGAAACACTGGGTGAAACAGAAAGCCCGAATGAGTAACGACCAGGACAAGTGTTTGGCAATGAAACCTTTCCAAAATGAGGTGAATGCTGCAGAAAACCAAACGGGTGTGTGGTTCTTCATTAGAAAAGGGAAGTTAAAAATGCTCCATTGCACCTCAGTTATCGTCAAGGTTTCAGTTCACATTAAATGACCAAAATAATCCACATTTAAGGGCACTCAACGCAGCTGCTGAGACCCTTCGTTCGGTTTGCGGACACGTGGGTGTGTTCACCTGTGTTTGACGGCCTGCAGGGCGATGCGAGGGGGTCGGGGGCGGAAGGAGAGGGGCAGGTGGAACTGCAGGCCCTGCTCGGATCGCTCAGCTTCTGTACGCTCGCTGCTCTGTGGATCTGATGGAGAGTGGGGACAACGCCACAGGAGAAACACAAAGATGGATGGAGCACTGGTGGTGTGTGATCAGAGGGAGGACACAACATGCAAGCAGCTGCAGCAAGATGATGAAGAGGAGGAGGTGGATGCATGGTTGTTGAACGATATAAATAAAACTGAACACATGATGATGTGTGTAGGACACAATGACACAAGAGATCTGATTATTATTATGATTATTGATTAATATTGATATTAATCGTGTGGGAAAGGGAAATTCATAAAGAATTATTGCCTTTATCACATTTTTCTAAATATACAAACAAACCACTCAATTAGTAATAAACTCCTTCCAGCAATAATTTCTTTGTCCATGGCTTACCGTGCTCCACTTGGTCTTCTTCTTGCACAAAGCTGAATTCCTTGAGCCGCTCCTCCTCTGACGTGGAAGGGTTAATGAGGGAGCTGGTCTCCTCGTCAGACTGGCTTCCTCTGCGACTAATCACTCGGTAAATCCCACAGTCCAGGACATTGAAGCTCTCCTTTTAGAGGAAACGACAAGTGTTGAGGCTCAAACTAGGATACTGTCATGACCTGTCAGCACCAGCACTGAATTTGTATTGTGTGTTTAAAGGCCTACTGAATCCCACTACTACCGACCACGCAGTCTGATAGTTTATATATCAATGATGAAATATTAACATTGCAACACGTGCCAATACGGCCGGTTTAGTTTACTAAATTGCAATTTTCAATTTCGCGCCAAAGTATCCTGCTGAAACGTCGCGGTATGATGACGCGTGCGCGTGACGTCACGCATTGTAGAGGACATTTTGTTCCAGCACCGTTCACAGCTATAAGTCGTTTGTTTTCATCGCATCATTCCACAGTATTCTGGACATCTGTGTTGCTGAATCTCTTGCAATATGTTCAATGAATAATGGAGACGTCAAAGAAAAAAGATGTAGGTGGGAAGTGGTGTATTGCAGCCGCCTTTAGCAACACAAACACGGCCAATGTTTCATTGTTTACATTCCCGAAAGATGACGGTGAAGCTTTACTATGGAACAGAGCGGTGAAGCGAATACGGTGGATTGGACCAGGCACACAAAGTACAGTGTATTATGCAGCAATCATTTCGAAAGATCGTGTTTCGTAAAGGGTCCCTTGCGAAGGGCAGAGATGGGCATCGCCAATACCCGTCGACTAGTGCTGAAGAAAGGTGCGGGGCCGACCTTCAGGTTGTACAGGTACGACCATATAATCTCACGAAAACACTAGTAACACAATAAGCAGATAAGGGATTTTACAGAATTATTCTAATAAATGTGTCTAATAACATCTGAATCGCTCCCACTGTATAGTCTTTTTTTTCTTTCTAGTCCTTCACTCTCACTTTCCCCATCCACAAATCTTTCACCCTCGCTCAAATTAATGGGGAAATCGTCGTTTTCTCGGTCCGAATCGCTCTCGCTGCTGGTGGCCATGATCGTAAACAATGTGAGGAAGTGAGGAGCTCCACAACCCGTGACGTCATGCGCATATCGTCTGCTACTTCTGATACAGGCAAGGCTTTTTTATAAGCACCAAAAGTTGCAAACTTTATCGTCGATGTTCTCTACTAAATCCTTTCAGCAAAAATATGGCAATATCGCGAAATGATCAAGTATGACACATAGAATGGACCTGCTATCCCCGTTTGAATAAGAAAATCTAATTTCAGTAGGCCTTTAAATAACAGCTTCCCAACAAAGTACAATGAGTGATGGGCATAATAAATCGATTATTGATCAATAGTTTGCTCCTGGCAATCTACATCTTGCCCAGGGACTATGGTTGGAAACTAGCTTTGTGGCTAAAACTTGCACATTTACAGCAATGTTGATCAATGTGAGTTGTCCCTGTTCAGATAAACTAATAAACTAATACAATGAAAAATGAAAATAAGAACACTGACTATTGTGTGTTATTGATAGGGATGCACAACATTTATTTTCTGCCTGCTTGGCACTCAGCATCAAGGGTTGGAATTGGGGGTTAAATCACCATGATTCCCGGGCGCGGCACCGCTGCTGCCCACTGCTCCCCTCACTTCCAAGGGGGTGATCAAGGGTGATGGGTCAAATGCAGAGGACAAATTTCACCACACCTAGTGTGTGTGTGACAATCATTGGTACTTTAACTTAACTTAACTTTTTTCTTCTTTTTTTTCAGGACTGATATCGATAACTTATTTACCCCTTTTTAAAAAAATCTAGATTTAAGAGTAGTGTATAAACAGCTGAAGGTAAGAACGACTCAAAAAAAAGTGTATATAATAGGGATTTTTTTTCCCACGGTACAGATTCCCTGTTAATAAATGTTAACTGCTTGATGATAAAACGTTTTACTATTTTTTTTGTGTAACATTTGAAAATTAGCTGGTGCTGATAACTGTGCTGTCCAGTTATCATATCTTGTTTTCTTGTTACATTTGAGCCTTATTTGCACCGGTTACACTTCCAAGACATTAGATGGCAATACTGTAGAAGCCAGGGGTGTCAAACTCATTTTAGCTCAGGGGCGCATGGAAGAAAAGCATTAAAACTTAAAAAAAAAAGACAACTTCAGATTGTTTTTTCTTGTCTTACTTTAGCAAAAAATAAAACAAGCACATTCTGAAAATGTACACTTTACAAATTATCCTCTTGGCAAAACACTTCAAGTTAGTTGTAAATTCTGAGGGAAAAAATGGTGCAGTTTCAGAAACACCATGAAGAACACGACGAACTTAGACTTTGTCTCAGTGTTTTTACAAAGCCATTAAACTTTAAGCACTTCCTGTTGAGGATTCTCATGTTGGCAGTCAATTAAAAATGTTTGGAAAATCAATCGAGTGTTTCCTCAAACCGCCGCATATGTGCAATCCGCAATTGCCACAAAACATTCATTTAACATCATTCAAATATTACAATTATAGTATAAACCATTATCATGACACCATAGACATAATCAAGGTAACATAACTACCAACTTAACCAATGTGAACATGGCAGATTTAAGTGTAAAATAAAATACAACAAACACAAATGTAGAAATACATTTTTACAAAGGAGTTCAGGGTGCGCGTCGTGCTAACAACCAATTGCAAGCGCTGTATGGAACTCTAACTACAAAGATGGCGGTCATGTTGATTTACGTCTTTGCATCTTATCGTTTCTTTATTTTATCTGTTGAGTGGATAATTTACATTGAGAGAAGGTATTGTGTGTTGCTACTGCTGCCACCTGCGGCCAGCCACAACAGGAGCAGATGATTGCTTGCATCTGTGCTGATTGGAGAAGTGCCAGCCAATCCAGAAGGCATTTAAAGTCAGCCGACATGTCCTCTTTAAACACTGTCATGTGTGACGTGGGTTACACTTGAATTGCTATTGCGACACCCAATGGACACATTCATAACAGCAGTTCTCTTCATTAAAAAAAAGCACCTAATTTTTACATTTAGCAAACTGATTTTGCGGGACGTGGGCGGGATTAAATTTATTCGCGGGTCTGATATGGCCCGTGGGCCCAACGTTTGACACCCTTGGTAGAAGCTATTTATGGCATGTTCTCTAACTAGGCAGTAGCTTATTCAACGAAGCTGTGTTATGTTGCGCCCTACAAATTGTCTATACTGTAAATATTATGCTTATTTCATACCAGCTGTTTTATTTTAACATTCATCTTAGTTGTAATTTCAATTACCAAATATGGAGGTTGTGAATTCGCCACGTAAAATTGTTAATGCTAACAGTAGCCTGTCTATGACAAATCCAATGTACATTAGCATTAAGCTAGCGCATTACTTTATGTTTGAGTGTTTTCTACCAATCATACTTGCTTTGTTGGTGTTCGTAATTGCAACATAACTTAGAGGGAGTGTGGCCGCGTCCGCTCGAAGTACTGATGAGTGATTGTCTGTGAATGTTCTTATTCATCTAGGTCGTTGTCATCTCAGGGCATTCAATCCATCGCAACTGGACTGTTTGGTTTGTCTTGGAAGATGTTTCGCGGCTCGTCCAAGTAGGTTTCATCAGTTGCTGCTCATAGACTTACTGTAGATTGGTCAGATCTAGTCTAGCGGCTGGTGCCAAAACCCAAATATTTATATACATGCTTGAATAATTGTTTCCTTGAGCAGTCCGAAACTGGATGTTATGTGAAGTGCAACAAAGGTATCAAAATATGGTGCCGTTAGATTTTACGTGAATTGATTCCCGATAGTACTGACAGAAATTGGTCGGTGCCTAAAGTATCAAATTCGTTACTCATTCCTAGAGATATGACAAACTTTACTAGTAGATTTGTCCTAACCAAAACATGACATCACTATTTATATAGAACAGGGGTCGGCAACCCGCAGCTCTGGAGCCGCATGCAGCTCTTTAGCGCCGCCCTAGTGGCTCTCTGGAGCTTTTTCAAAAATATATGAAAAATGGAAATGATAAGGGGAAAAAAACATATTTTTTGTTTTAATTTGGTTCCTGTAGGAGGACAAACATGACACAAACCTCCCTAATTGCTATAAAGCGCACTGTTTATATTAAACATGCTTCACTGATTCGAGTATTTGGCGAGCGCCGTTTTGTCCTACTAATTTTGGCGGCCCTTGAACTCACCGTGGTTTGTTTATATGCATAACTATCTCTGACTTTCTAGGACGTGTTTGATGCCACTTCTTTTTCTGTCTCATTTTTTCCACCAAACGTATAACGTTGCGCATGTATGCACAAAGGTGAGTTTTGTTGATGTTATTGACTTGTGTGGAGTGCTAATTAGACATTTTTGGTCACTGCATGACTGTATGCTAATTGATGCTAACATGCTTTTTAGGCTAGCTGTATGTACATATTGCACTACTATTCCTCATTTGTAGCTATATTTGAGCTCATTTAGTTTCTTTTAAGTCCTCATAATTCAATTTATATCTCATGACACACTATCTGTATGTAATATGGCTTTTAATTTTTTGCGGCTCCAGACAGATTTGATTTTGTATTTTTGGTCCAATATGGCTCTTTCAACATTTTGGGTTGCCGACCCCTGATATAGAACAAACATCACATCCTTCAATCAGTAGTGACTCTTATGTCTTTATTTCCATCTATCAGTGTGTACAAGAGTGTAGGGAATTCGTTGTATTTTGCTGGCAATCACACATCCGAAAAATAGCGGCAGCTCGGAAGTACAAACCCCGGCTACAGGTGGTCTGCTGGCCGACAGGGTTCAGTGTCTTCAGCAATGGTGGGGCTGGGGTCTTAAGAGAAATAATGTACACTCCACTGCTCACGTAATTTAAATCACTATACTGATTACTAAATGCGTTAGAATTACATATTTCCTCAGCTCTATGATAGTGTGAGCTGATTTCAAAGATATTGTACATTTGGTATCTTACAATTATAGAGACTGTTTTCATATTGAAAACATTTTTCAAACAAAAATTAGAACAAGAACACCACTGGCTAACTAAAGTTACCAAATAGTGGTTTAACAGAACACGTGTTTTAAAACCGTGTGTATTTTTTCAGAATTACCAGTAATCAAAATACACACTGTCCTGGAAAAAATGATTGGTGTTTATGACGGTCAGTCCCCCTGTCTTATCAACAGGTACGTATAAGGAGCGTGTGCACACACACAAAAGGAGTCGAGGACAAGGAACAAACAATTTGCAGTAATGTTGTTATTACGATTAAATATAATTTCAATGACGGGTAATGCTAACTATCCAAATCGGTATTATTAGCTAACAACACCCAAAGCTAATTTGGTGCACGTGTTTCATTCATACAATGTCATTGCATCCTGGAAGACTAAGATAGCGGGATGCAACGCTTAAAATACATTGGAAAGTTAGTACCCTCTAGGCATCTGTGTAAATGTTGCAAAGAGCCCTCTTAATATTATTACATTAACAGAGGTGTAATGCCACCAAAATCGGCTGTGGCAGCTTTATCAGGCTTCTAATAAGACAAAATGTGCACGTCAGCGCGTGAATGCATTTTCGTGAGGACCAAGACTATTTGAAAACTAAGGAGATCGTTTTAACACAAGCGATGCACTTTTTTAAGTATCCGCATTTGTAATTTGTTCCAAATTGTCGGACAGTTTAAGAACAACATTTCTCAATGAGCTATTGCAAGGAATTTAGGGATTTCACCAGCTACGGTCCGTAATATCATCAAAAGGTTCAGAGAATCTGGAGAAATCACTGCATGTAAGCGATGATATTACAGACCTTCGATCCCTCAGGCGGTACTGCATCAAAAAGCGACATCAGTGTGTAAATGTGGGCTCAGGAACACTTAAGAAAACCACTGTCAGTAACTACAGTTTGTCGCTACATCTGTAAGTGCAAGTTAAAACTCTATTCTGCAAAGTGAAAGCCATTCATCAACAACACCCAGAACCCCCGCCGGCTTCGCTGGGCCCGAGTTTATCTAAGATGGACTGATGCAAAGTGGAAAAGTGTTCTGTTGCCTGACAAGTACACATTTCAAATTGTGGTTTGGTCTGTAGCTTAAGTTTCTCAGTTCAAACATTAAATATCTTGTCTTTGCAGTCTATTCAATTGAATATAAGTTGAAAAGTATTTGCAAATCATTGTATTCTGTTTTTATTCACGGATTACACAACATGCCCACTTGACTGGTTTTGGGTTTTGTAAAAAAAATAAAAAATAAAATAAAATAAAAAAAATAAATAGATTTAGTCAAATGCCTATTCCAAAGAGGAACACTTGCGCAATACTGCAACATGCTGTGGTGTCAATTGGGATTCGTCGTGATGACAACAACTCCGGACCATTGACTTATTCTGACTTACATGTGAAGAGATGCTGCTTCTTCGGCTGCTGCAGGCCGAGTCCAAGGGCTCTACCTTAGTGATCACCTCTTCTAGCTGGCCAATCAACTCATGATGTGTGTTGGAACTGAGCTGAGAGCGAAGGTGTTCCAGACGGTCCATGGGAACTGACTTTCTGGCCTGATTTCAACAGAAATGAGAGTTGTGGTTCAAGTGGAACAAACAAGAGACATGTGATAAGATGACCTAATTACGTCAATAATATCAATAACAACAATAATAATAATGGGATCCATACCCGACCAATGCTGATAGTGTGCTGGAACATACAGCAGACAGAAGCAGCCAGAGGCCATGACTCGCGACGTAGAAGACGTTCAACGCAGCGCTCCGCGGACAGCAGGGACATGTGGGACAGACGGCCGCTACCATGGAGGCAGAAAAGCTGATTGCGGTACACTGTGACATCAAGCACATCTACAACACCCAAAAAATACGTCAAGATTTATTTAGGTATAGTATCATAACGTTTGGTCTTTGTTAGTCACAATGTCCTTTACCTTTGACCTCTGTCCACAGCAGAACTTGACCATTATGTGGTGTAAAGATATACATGGCTGAATCAGTCCAGGTCAGCAAGTTTTGTTCTCTGTAAAAACAAAAGCACAATTGAGTATCTAATATACAATTTGTATGAACTAACTGAAGTGAACCTTACCCAAAATAAAGCAGTTTCGGGAAGGCGATTGCCTGAGGGCTCCTCTTCTCTGGATTGTATTGTGGCTCATTTCTGGAAGTGACAAGAGGGTTTTTAAAGTGTTTGGTATTTTATGCCTTAAGGAGAAGCAAGAAAATCAACTGTGAAGTAGTACCTGTATGTGATAAGAGGTAGAGGGGGGCAGGCCAGCACCTGTTTGAACTGATGAGTACTCAGAACCTCGCCATTAAAACTGGCTTCCCATATCCGAGACCCTGGTCGAGCGCAGTACAGCAGGGGGGGCTGACCCACCAACAACCCCTTGTTTTGGGGGAAAAAACAAGCTCCATATTCCCCGTCACGCTCCTTGTTCCCAACACGCCAAAACTTCTCCCTGTGCACAGAAACATTATTTTTGTCAAGGCAGGCCCTTGTATGAGATATCAGGTTTACTTGGTATAATAAATATAGTGATAGGAATCAAAGAGTTTGGGTCTCTGGGAATCATTTGGCAGTTTTGTTAACGATTCCCTTATCAATTCTTGTTGGCACACATGATGTCAACATGCACAGCGCCAATCAGCAGCACACACATTAGGATTATTCCAGAGAAAGGAGGAGGACAAGGCAATGTGCAATACTCGCAAAGTGGGTATTGCATCAAATTAAGGAACTATTAGCAGACACAGCATGTGACAACATTGAATAATTGATGTGTTTTCGATCCCCTCCGAGACGGAAGTGAATCTCCACCAGCAGCGGTGGCAAGGTCAGCACATCATCTAATGGTAATACTGCAGGTAACACACACACACACACACACGCACACGCACACGCACATGCACGCACACACACGAGTGAAGTTGGCACGTTGTGTAAATCGTAAATAAAAACAGAATACAATGATTTGCAAATCCTTTTCAACCTATATTCAATTGAATAGACTGCGAAGACAAGATACTTAATGTTTGAACTGGAAAACTTTGTTATTTTGTTGCAAATATTAGCTCATTTGGAATTTGATGCCTGCAACATGTTACAAAAAAGACTGAGAAAGTTGAGGAATGCTCGTCAAACACTTCTTGGGAAAATCCCACAGGTCAACAGGCTAATTGGGAACAGGTGGGTGCCATGATTGGGTATAAAAGCAGCTTCCATGAAATGCTCAGTCATTCACAAACAAGGATGGAGTGAGGGTCACCACTTCTTTTATATTTTTTTATTTTTCTGAACAAATGTGTGAGCAAATTGTTGAACAGTTTAAGAACATTTCTCAACGAGCTATTGCAAGGAATTTATGGATTTTACCATATACGGCAGTGGTCCCCAACCACCGGTCCGGTGACCGGTACATGACGCATTTGCTACGGCGCCGCAGAGAAACATTAAATGATTTATAAATAACTGCATTTTCTCCAACTTAACTTTCACCTGTCCCACTGGACACACCATAAGCTTGTTTGTAGATGTAGAATAAAACTCCTCAAAGGAAGTTGTCATTTCTTATAACTTTGTGACATGATACAATGAACATTAATGAACATGTAAAATATAAATGTGACAGATTGTAGCCAAAGGCTGATTTCCATATGCAGTCCCTAGTAGGTTACCATCAACCTGCTGGGGATTTCATTGCAAAGAAACAAGCCAAGGGCTCCTACTAATTCAGCGTATTAGTAGGGAGACTTGTATTTTTCATGCGCTTATTTTTGCTGTATTTATCTGGCAGAAGTGGAAAGCCATTCCCTGAAAATAATGCCTACGTTAAACCGGTCCGTGGTGCAAAAAAGGTTGGAAACCCCTGATCTACGGTCTATAATATCCTGAAAAGGTTCAGAGAATCTGAACAAATCACTGCACGTAAGCAATGAGATTACAAACCTTCGATCCCCCAGGCGGTACTGCATCAAAAAGTGACATCAGTGTGTAAAAGATATCACCATATGGGCTCAGGAACACTCCAGAAAACCACTGTGTTTTATATATATAAAATATCCTGACGATTGAGGGAACCCCTCATGAAACAGTTCTGTAGAGATGAAGTAGTCTTGTGATATTTTCCCACACCTACATATATATATATATATATATATATATATATATATATATATATATATATTAGAGATGCGCGGATAGGCAATTATATCATCCACAACCGCATCACTAAAGTCGTCATCCACCCGCCATTCACCCGAACTAACATTTTATCATAACCGCAACCGCCCACCACCCGCCCGTTGTTATATATCAGGGGTCGGCAACCTTTACCACTCAAAGAGCTATTTTGACCCGTTTCACAGAGTAAAAAAGACAATGGGAGCCGCAACCATTCTCTCAAATATTTGCTGGTGCTCAGCCAGATAACGAGAATAAGGGCGTGCTATGAATCCATTTCCTTTGACGCCTTCTACAACATGTACAAACTGCTTGCCAGTCTAGCAACATGTTGTATGTGGCCTCTGCAGATACACGTACAAGATTGAAAGGCATACTGGGTGATACAGAGTACACTGATGGTTGTGATATAAACAACTTTAACACTCTTACTAATATGCGCCACACTGTGAAGCCACGCCAAACAAGAATGACAAACACATTTCGGGAGAACATCCTCACAGTAACACAACATAAACGCAACACTACAAATACCCAGAATCCTTTGCATCTATGACTTTTCCTGACTATATTTTACACCCCCATGCCCCCAACCCCGCCCATCTTACCGACGCACGAGTGTTAAAGTTGTTTATATCACAACCATCAGTGTACTCTGTATCACCCAGTATGCCTTGCAGTCGTGTGCGTGTGTCTGCGGAAGCCACATACAACATGTTGCTGGACTGGAAAACAGTTTGTACATGTTGTAAAAGGCAATGGCTTCATAGCACGCCCCTATTCTTGTTATCTGGGTGACAGCCAGCAGATATTTGTGAGAATGTTTGCGGCCTCTATTGTCTTCTTTACTTTGTGACACGAGTAAAAATGGCTTTTTGAGTGGTAAAGGTTGCCAATCCCTGAACTATGTACATCAAATATTTCCAAATGGTCCAACCGCCACCTGCCCGAATCTATTTAAAATCTGTATTTTCGTCATGTCACCCGCCCGACCCGCGGTTTATCCGCGGACTCCGCGGATGAGACCGCATCTCTAATATATATATATATATATAACACAGTAGTTTCTCACGCACATACACACACACGCACACACACACACACACATACACACACACACAGTAAAGGGGATTTTATTTTGTATTTCTAAACATTGTCGTGACCTGGCTGTTAAACTGAAAGAGTTTTTGGATTTCAAACTGTGAGTGCACCACAGCGCTAGTGATAGTGTGTGTTGGCACAGTGGCTGCTAATGAGGACAGTACAGCAAGTTGTTGTTTTGACTTTGATATTGAAATTTAAAGTTGATCAGTCATCTCCTGGTTGTTTGTTTATGTATAGGGCTCTACATTGTGTTCAAACACTTACAAAAATATGGACCTTTGTCGAGGGCAGAACCTATTAT
The DNA here is from genome assembly GCF_033978795.1 of Nerophis ophidion. Lineage (NCBI taxonomy): Eukaryota > Metazoa > Chordata > Actinopteri > Syngnathiformes > Syngnathidae > Nerophis > Nerophis ophidion. Next base: position 27,593,617 of record NC_084622.1, read on the forward strand.
TTATATTTACATTGTTTCTGATGGAGAAATTTGCTTCTACATATGAACTTTTCTATTTTCAAGAACCAATTTAAGTTTGTAAATCAAGGTTCTATTGTATACCGTTGGCCAGCCATTTACTTAACACAGAAGAGCTGCAGCCCCGCCTGAACTCACCTCTCTGTATCACAGAGGTAACAGCGACTCAGAGAAGACACCAGCAGTCGACCCTCCTGGTAGCCGAGCTGAACCACTTTAGAGTCAACTGTAGTGACGGTTTGAACAGGAAAAATCACAAATCCTGAACCCTGCACAAAAAAATTAAAACATGTTTACACATGCAGTTAAGTCAGTAACATTAAATGTATTGGCAGGAAAACAAAAAGGTATTTTGTTAGATACCTTTCCCAGTTTTGAGGATCCTGCACGGAGATAAGACACTTTGCCCGCAGAATCACCCGCAAAAACTTTGAGTGTGTTTGTGTCCCAGCAAAGTGCGGTGACCGCCTGGCCCCTGTGCTCCCAGGACACGCTCACTCTCTCTGGGCGACCACGGCGCTCCAGCTGGAGCTCCCACACCACCACCAGACCTTGACTGGACCCCGCACAACCATCAGTGTGAGTCATGACTAAGAAATGACCAAAGTGTACAATGCTTTTTGTGTATCGTACAACTATCACCTGGTTGCAACAGCAACAAAGTCTTCATCATGTGGACAGCACGACACCTGAGTGATTGATCCTTCCTGAAAGGCAGGTAAATACGTCTGTAATAATATGAATAGCATTACTGCACCTCTGTCACGTTACCTTGTGAGTAAGTATAAGTCTTTGTTTCCAGCCTTCCTTCTGAATGAGGTGCAGTCCTCCGGCTGATGTTCCTAATGCCAACCACTTCCTCGACACGGCCAAGCATGTGCACTGAACCAGAACAGCAAAGACACAAGCAGCAAAATGAGTTGGATATCTTAGATGGATAAGTTTGTACGCAAGTGTTGTCCAAGGGGAGATGACTAAAACAGTGAAATTTGATTACAAAAGCGACTCAAGACATGTAAGGGTGACAAGATCTACCTTTAGCCTGCCAGAGTCTAAGCGGAGAGTGGAGAGAAGCGGGTCGAGGCAGTCAAACTCTGCCAGGACGTGACTGTGGACCTCTGGCACAACTGCTACCGGAGCCATCTTCCCTGCTGACCGTCCACAACTGGAAGACAAGAGAGACCTTAGTTGTCACGTTTCAGCTTGGTCACATATGTTGCAGCATCACATGACTCTCAGCATGCTTCTTACTCCCTCAAATTGCCCAAACGTGACTCTGGTTATGTGAGGGCCTCGTGTGTGAAACAACAAAATTGTGAGAGTGAAGCTACAGGCCTAAACATGACCTTTCTACGTATGTATTGACCTACAAATATCTGCAGATCCATCCATCAATTTTTTACAGTTTGTCCCTTTCAGAGTCACTTGGGGATGGGTGTGCTGGAACCTATCCCAGCTGTACTCAGGCAGAAGGCAGGTACACCCTGGACAAATCGTAACTGCATACGCATTCTTATTAGCAACTGAGGCTGTAGACAACCTCCTGATATACCTTTTGCATTAGGCCAATAACACAGTTGATCTACAATGCACTTTAATGTTGGCCGCGCTTCTGTGTTACTTGTCACGTTGTTTACAGTCCATCAGTATTGATGCACTTTAATCCCGACCACTTAAACAAGAATGGGTCTGTAGTGTTGTGCAATGTACTTGTTATAAAACACAATGTGGTCAAAGAGCGCCAATAATTCCTTTCTATTTTTGCACTCTTAATCATTATTAAAAGTTTAAAATTGAAGTTACTACCTGCTTTTACTTTTACACTTTAGATGAATAATTGGCCAGCTATAATGCAATATTGTATGGAAAAAAACTGTTTTGTTACCAAAGTGGTAACTAAAAGAAACTGTTCAACTACAGTGGTTCTCCACCATTTTCTGTCATGCTTGTCCTTTTTTTCACCCCGCCACGAAATAACCTTGAGAATATTTATTTATCCTTACAAACCACTTACAACCAGCAATGTGCGTATAATCACCTGAGTTGTCTTTAATATGTTCAAACAAACAAGCTGAGACATCTGCAACAATGTTAGAATATTTCCAAGTTGGGTTTAATAACTCAATTTGTAACATTTAAACAAGAGTAGGGCTACAATGATTTACTTGATTTTTTTTTTTAAAGAAGCTTCGATTAATCTTTAATGATTGTAACAAATCAAAATTCATAAAATCCCGACTGCATGGAGTGCCCAGTACTTTAAATACGCAGACAAAGTTTCTGCACGTGCACAAACCGGTGTGTGGATGCTATTGCATACATGGTGAAAGTGCAATTTCACATTTGATGTGCATTTATTTTAAAAAACAGAATTAGGACTATGGCAAGTAGAAAGGTATTTATGTCAACAATTTTCCCTAAAATATGTGTTGAAGCTATAAAGTGTGTTATATCCGATAACTTGCATAATCAAACAAAGATTACTCAATTACTAAATCAATCCATTGCTGCAGCCCTAAACAAAACTTCTCAGTGTGATTCACAAAACAAGAGAAAATTAAAACGGCAAGCAGCGATGGATGGGACCGACTTTTGCTGGTATTTCCTGCTTTTACCCATTCAACATATCTTTACCTGCACATTACCTACCTTCCCTGCATCCTGGGGTCACACTGGTGCTTCTTCCTGCCATCTCCAAGACAACATATGTTTACCTACACATTACCTACCTTCTCTGTATCCTGGTGTCAAACTGGTGCCTCCGTCTTTCACCCAGTCAACATATCTGTACCCGCACAGTACCTACCTTCTCTGCATTGTGTGGTCACGCTGGTGCTTCCTGCTTTTAAGCGGCCATCTTGAGATGGCAGCAGCGCAGCAGCATCAGCGCACAGGTTCTTTGAAGGCTAGTATAATCAAAACTGGAGCAGTTATTAAAACTCTTTTCTCAACTTTTAATCAGAAGGGTTTAATCTCTCTCCTGTGCGAGTTTGAAGCCGACACGACAAAAGCGGTCAGAGGAGATAATATTTGAAAAAAGGTGACGGATTTTAACAAAACTTTTGTTTTGAAGGGGTGATTGCCAACTTCCTGTTGATTTTTGCTGAAGGATCTAAATAAGTGAAATGTAGGTCTAAGTGAGACCTACATAGTGGTTTTTGTTTCATGTCCCTACGACATTCCTACCGGAAGTTACAAGCAGTTTTGTCTGTGTTTTCTTCCTAGGAGCACTTTTGTCTGTGTCTTCTTCCTAGGGGGCGCTAGAGCGCAATTTTGAATTTTGGGGTTTGTTTTTTTATTGGATCGCAATTTTTGCCAGTCCTGATGTGTGTGTCCAGTTTAGTGAGTTTTGAAGCATTTTAAGGGCGTCAAATTACAACTCAAAGAGGCAAAAATGAAATTTTTTAGGAAACTTTTGTTTTGAAGGGGTTTTTGCCAACTTCCTGTTGACTTTTGCTGAAGGAGGTCAGTGTATGAAATCTAGGTCTAAGTCAGACCTACATACAGGTTTTTGTTTCATGTCTTTACGACATTCCTAACAGAAGTTACAAGCAGTTTTGTCTGTGTTTTTTCCTAGGGGGCGCTAAAGTGCAATTTTGAGTTTTGGATTTTTGTTTTTTGATTAGATCGCAATTTTTGCCGGTCCTGATGTGTGTATTCAATTTGGTGAGTTTTAAAGCATGTAATGGGGTCAAATTACAGCTCAAAGAGGCAGCGGTATAATTATAATAAAACCTTAGAAATACAATAGGGTCCTCTGTCCCAAAGGGACATTCGGTCCCTAAATATATGCAAATGATTCACTGGAATGTGCATTTGTATATGCTTAACAGAGTTAGCATTTTTGCATTAAAAAAAAGATTTGTTTGGTTTTGCGCATTGTGGATGGATAGCATAAAAAAACGCAGTCTTTCTTCAAGTCCTACCATATGGCAAACCCAAAGGCTATGTGTTGAAATAACAAAATAAAACAGAAAAACATCCACCCATCCATCCATTTTCTACCGCTTGTCCCTTTTGGGGTTACGGGGGTGCTGGGGCCTATCGCAGCTGCATTCGGGCGGAAGGCGGTGTACACCCCGGAAAAGTCGCCATCTCATCACAGGGCCAACACAGATAGACAGACAACATTCACACACTAGGGCCAATTTAGTGTTGCCAATCAACCTATCCACAGGTGCATGTCTAGGGAGGTGGGAAGAAGCCGGAGTACTCGCAGGGAACCCACGTGGTCACAGGGAGGACATGCAAACTCCACAGAGAAAGATCCTGAGCCCGGGATTGAACTACTACTACTACTCAGGACCTTCGTATTGTGAGGCAGACGCACAAACCCCTCTTCCACCGGGCTGCCCACAGCAAAACATATTGAAGAAAAACAATAACGGTTCCTGGGTTTTTGGATTTTTTTCAATATAGGAACACAAACATTGTCAAACTGATTAGCCTTAATTTGTAGTTTAAAGACATGCACCTGGGGATAGGCTGATTGGCAACACTAAATTAGCCCTAGTGTGTGACTGTTGTCTATCTGTGTTGGCCCTGCGATGAGGTGCAGGTGACTTGTCCAGGGTGTACACAGTGTTCTACCCAAATGCAGCTGAGCTAGGCTCCAACACCCCCCGCAAACCCCCAAAAAGGGACAAGCAGTAGTAAATGGGTGGATGGTATCAACTTGGACATTAGGCTACACTAAAAGGTGTTGAATAATGGTCAAATAAAGCCTCAATGAATGTGTAACAAAAAGTACTACATACAGTATTCAGGTAAATAAAACACACTTTAATGTATTACTAATAGGCCTATCTGGAGATAAATACAACCAAAACAAAACATTTTACTGTATGTGTCGAAATACAAACCCCGTTTCCATATGAATTGGGAAATTGTGTTAGACGTAAATATAAATGGAATACACTGTTTTGCAAATCATTTTCAACCCATATTCAGTAGAATATGCTAAAAAGACTACATATTTGATGTTCAAACTGATAAACAGTTTTTTTTTGCAAATAATCATTAACTGTAGAATTTGATGCCAGCCAGCAACACGTGACAAAGAAGTTGGGAAAGGTGGCAATAAATACTGATAAAGTTGAGGAATGCTCATCAAACATTTGTATGGAACATCCTACAAGTGTGCAGGCTAATTGGGAACAGTTGGGTGCCATGATTGGGTATAAAAGCAGCTTACATGAAATGCTAAGTAATTCACAAACAAGAATGGGGTGAGGGTCACCAATTTGTAAGCAAATTGTCGAACAGTTTTAGAACAACATTTCTCAACGAGCTACTGCAGGGAATTTAGGGATTTTACCATCTACGGTCCGTAAAATCATCAAAAAGTTCAGAGAATCTGGAGAAATGACTGCACGTAAGCGATGATATTATGGACATTTGATCCCTCAGGCGGTACTGCATCAATAACCGACATCAGTGTGTAAAGGATATCACCACATGGGCTCAGGAACACTTCATAAAACCACTGTCAGTAACTACTGTTGGTCGCTACATCTGTAAGTGCAAGTTAAAACTCTGCTATGCAAAGCCAAACCCATTTATCAACAATATCCTGAAACGAGCCAGCTTGGCTGGGCCCGAGCTCACCTAAGATGGACTGATGCAAAGTGGAAAGGTTATTCTGTGGTCTGACGAGTCCACATTTCAAATTATATTTGGAAACAGAGGACGTGGTGTCCTCCAGAACAAAGAGGAAAAATAACCAATCGGATTGTTAGAGGCGCAAAGTTCAAAAGCCAGCATCTGTGATGGTATGGGGGTGTATTAGTGCCCAAGGCATGGGTAACCTACACATCTGTGAAGGCACCATTAATGCTGAAAGTTCCATACAGGTTTTGGAACAACATATGTTGTCATCCAAGCAACGTTATTATGGACACCCCTGCTTATTTCAGCAAGACAAGTGTTACAACAGCGTGGCTTCGAAAAAAAAAGAAAAAAAAAAAAAAAAAAGAAAAAAAAAAGAGTACGGGTACTTTCCTGGCCCGCCTGCAGTCCAGACCTGTCTCCCATTGAAAATGTGTGGCGCATTATGAAGCGTAAAATACGACAGCGGAGACCCCGGACTGCTGAACGACTGAAGCCCGACATAAAAGAAGAACGGGAAACAATTCCACTTTCAAAGCTTCAAAAATTAGTTTCCTCAGTTATTTAAAGGTGAAGTAACACAGTGGTGAACATGCCCTTTCCCAACTACTTTGACACGTGTTGCAGCCATGAAATTCTAAGTTAATTACTATTTGCAAAAAAAAAATTAAGTTTATGAGTTTGAACATCAAATATCTTGTCTTTGTAGTGCATTCAATTGACTATGGGTTGAAAAGGATTTGCAAATCATTGTATTCCGTTTATATTTACATCTAACACAATTTTCCAACTCATATGGAAACGGAGTTTGTAGTATGTCACGTGACATCGATTAGCTCGTATCAGGCGGCACTGTACATCGATCTCTGGTATGCTAGCAGCAAGTGACATCACAACATTAAACTGTACCGTTACTGCTACCCCTAATAATAATAATAATAATATCAATAGCGGTAATGTGACAAAACACACATGGAAAAACTCGCTGACCGAATGCAATGTGTGAACAGGGCTGCTGGACGAAAAGTAACTTACCACGAAAGGGGCGCGTCTGTCACGGGACTGCAGTCTGCTGACCATAAACATCAGCCTTCAAACATCTGAACACTTTCCATTCATTGACCTCGTCTGCAACATAACTTGTGTATGTACTGAATTGTTTTAGTATCACCAATAACTGCTTTCGTGATAAGACGTTAGCAGGTATGCTAGCGGTTTTCGTTCCAACTGAAGGAATTATGTTTTTTTCTATTTCACATACCTCACCAATGAGCCGTCTTTGCCTTTCTAGTTCAACCTTTTCAGAGAAAATGGCTTACCGTGGAAGCAGCAGTGGAGCAGGTCGGCTTCTCTCAGCTGGTGAACACTTCCTGAGCAGCGAAATGTTTCGCTGTTCAATGGAGGGACGCCAAAGCCGGCCCATTAAAGATGACGTTCGTCAAGTACCGCAATCCCCCCTAAAATGAGCGCCAGAATTCAGCAACTCGAGACATCAAACATTTAACCTCTTTAATCCAGAGAATCATGTGTGTATACAGTGCAGACAGAACCAAATAGCGACAAGGTGAGCTGTGCCTCACACTTCCCCAAAGACCAATATGCTCCAGTGCCACACGTTTTTAGAATATTGCTAGTTCCACTAAGTCTGGAATACTTCCAATAATTGTCCTATGCTGCTTTAGGAGCTCCCTGTTTGTCCGAGTTCTCTGCACAGATGGCAGTCCTCTGCTTGTCATCCTGAGAGCAGTCATGATTTTAGTGAGACATTTGCTCATTTTGTACCTAATGAAATTGTGACCAATCTCTTATATGTGAAAAGAACACAAAACAATAATGAACAAGTTTTTTGTGACTAAAACGTCATATGTCTCTCTCTCTCAAACAATGTCTTCACGTGAGCCTCTATGAACCCATCTTGGCTGTGATCTGCGGTCTCAGCGCGCGGGCGAACGCCTCCATAGGACACATTATCCCCTTTCTTCACGGTCCTCTCCTCGATAAACCAGCGAGCCTCAGGTTTTTCTCATCATGCGACGCGTTTGCCAGATGTGGAACTTGCTGTATGCCGCCTGCAACATCTGCTCCAAGTGTGCCGTGAGCTGCAGGGTGGTTGGAGATACAAGAGGTCATGTCTTATGTCTTTCAATTTAAACAATCTTAGCTGTTAATGTTCAACCTAAACAATAATTCATATCAAGAGGTAAACAGTAATACATTCATGACATTTCAAATACCAAGTTTGCCTGAAAGACATACAGTACAGGCCAAAAGTTTGGACACACCATTTCATCATTCAATGGGTTTTCTTTATTTGTAAATTGTTACTGAAAGCATCAAAACAATGAACGAACACACGTGGAGTTATGTAATTAACAAAAAAGGTGAAATAACTGAAAACCTTTTTTTAATATTTTAGTTTCTTCAAAATAACCACCCTTTGCTCCGATTACTGCTTTGCACACTCTTGGCATTCTCTCGATGAGGTTCAAGCACACCTGTGAAGTAAAACAAATGCTCATAGTGCGCAAAGCATAAATCAGAGCAAAGGGTGGCTACTTTGAAGAAACTAGAATAGAAAACATGTTTCAAGTAAATTCACAATTTTTTGTTAAGTACATAACTCCACATGTTATTTTATTCATAATTGTGATGCTGTCAGTAACAATCTAAAATGTAAATAGTCATGAAAATAAAGATAACACATTGAATGAGAAGGTGTGTCCAAACTTTTGGCCTGTACTGTAAGTATTCATGATATGGTAGTAAGATCTTCCATCGGCCTGCTTTTACTTACTGGGGCTTACGCATTGGTGCTTATATAGTGAACACTTCTACCCAGTAGTCCATTAAGGCCTATATCTTTACGCTCCATGAGATAGAAATGTTATGTTTTGGAATGGCACAGCCAGAGCTCATTACTAAATCAAATTGAAAAATATGTGGGGTGACGTGGAAAGGAGATGTCCTCAAAATCTCACACATTTAGGCGAATTTTGAAAGGACGAGTGGTTAAAAAACAATAGGCAGAATAATTGAAGTAACAGAAGTCAAATGGGGTGAACTTCTAGATTGCAACCAGCAGAGGCGATGTTGATTCAGTCTCAACGAAAGAATAACAACTTGACATGCTCTTGTCCATTTTATGAATTCTCGAGGTTTATAGAGGTTCAAGACATTTATTCTTTAAATCTATTTAACATTTTTGAATGTTAAATCAAGGACCTCCATTGATGCATCTGAACTCTATTTGGGAGAAATGAAATGTTTTTACTAAGCAACAACGGATGTAACAAACCCAATCGGATAGGAGGTTTCCAAATGATAGCCAATGAGAAGAAAGTGTTTCTTTTTTTTAAAGTGGTGCTTACCAATAGAGGAATTAATTTAAGGCATACGATAACAGGCTGGACTACAGATTAAGATGAGATAATGATGAATTTTATACACTAAGCAGAGTCAGTTTAAATCATTACAGTAGATACTTACGTTTTTATTCAAGTATTGACGCTGAATCTTGTCTTGAAAAGGACAAAGTTTTGTGGTCTGAAATCGCTCAAGGTTAGACTTCATTTTAGTCAACTGTACAAAAAAAATAAGACATGATGGTTTAATACACAATTTTCAACACAAAAGTGTGGTGTTATATATAAATGTCATTACTAATTATAGACTGTCCAACTGATAAGTAAGTTAGTAAACAATAAGTCACCTTATCCTCCAGAAATGGGGAGTTTACGGGGAAACAGGACCAAAAATGTCTTAACAACTCTCCTGCAGCCGAGTAAAGATGCTTTAACTCCCCTTGGAAGTCAGACGGAACCATCTCTGGGAACAAAATACATGGAAAAGGTAAAGAACTGAAGTAATATGGGAGTTATCAGATATACTTCATACTTCAGTGGGTTTTTAAAGACGTACGATTAATGGTTTGATGCACTCCCGTCTGCATTAGGACGCCACCAGGAGAAAGCGCTGCAATGGCCGTAGTTGCTGCTGCGCTGGTCAACACCTGCACAGTGCAATCGAGCAATGAAAACTATACATATAGAGACTAAACATTTAATAAGACAAAACACTGCTTTAAGACTGTCTCCTCCACTATAGCTAAAAAAGCAAGGTGCAACCAAACCAGATGTACTAATATATTCTCCTTGATCCAACCTGAGTGAGGTTGGGTGTGTAGTTGGTCATCTCATGTCGAACGTGGTTGACAGAGTTGATGATGTCTTGGCTCGTTGTGTACTTTTGGGACTGAAGAGGCACAGGACCATGAGCATACCTTGTATACAATCAATAAAACAATATTAAGAAGTTAAATATGGTTGAACAACACAAGTTGTGATTATTGAAAATATGTTAACACAGTACCTGTCTGACTTTTTTAGGTTCAATGCAACCGTTTTTGGTCCGTCTTCCCTTTGCAAATCTTCATACTCTATGGCTTCTTGTAGTTTCACCTGAAAGATTGACATTGAACAAGAGCTGTAGCTCTACCTTTACAGCACCAACAACAGAACTATTTGTACCTTCTTGATGGGTGGCTGAAAGAGGTCAGAGTCTCGTGAGTTTCCATCAGTGCTGCTTGTCTCACTACCTTGGTCAGTCTCTCTAGAAAAACAACTTAAGGATATTGATCAAAAAGATTACAACTTGTTATATTATTTTCATTTGTGTACCCTTTACGTGAGCCTGCCGCCAGCACCATGGCGCTGTGATGGTTAAAGCGCTTAATGATGGCGTAGTTGCTGCTCTCTTTCACGGATCTGTTACAGTTAGAAGTGGAGGGCAGTGGTGTGCTGAAACCATAACCCTTCAACAAACAAAATAGCAAATAATTAAAAAAACTTCCAAAACAACCTTTTTTTCGTGAGGGGCATTCTTCTATAGTTGCAGAAACATTTGGAATGCAAGTCGTCTTCTTGCAGGACTTAATGCAATATGTCAACATGTCGCATGAAACCTCAACGTGTCTTACAACTTGTTTAAGAGCACCGAAGTATTAATAACCGAGTAATCTGTCGATTAGTATGTTTGATTAATTGAGGAATAAAATAAAACACACTTAATAGTCACAATGGGTACTTAAATAGTTAAAATAAAGATTGTTTTGACGTACTGTAACCTTCATTAATTGCGTTAATTAAATGTTACGATTTTTTAAAACTCTCCCCTCATCCTGGCAACACAAATTACTGGTGCCACACACCACCGCTATGCAGAAACAATGTTTACATATCTAAAGTTCCCGGCACTTCAAGCGGTTCAGATTTTAAATTTGTATTAGTTACAATTATTAAAACATGAATCTAAGCAGCAGAAATAAATCCAAACATTTTTTCTCATCAAATCAATTATTCATTATTGTAGTCATAGCCATAAACATTCAAACGGGATAAAGAGTTGTGAAGTAAAAAATACTGTCAAACAGTAATTCTCAGCCGGTGGGTTACGCGTCATTGCCTGGACTCGGGATCTTTCTGTGTGGAGTTTGCATGTCCTCCCCGTGACTGTGTAGGTTCTCTCCGGGTACTCCGGCTTCCTCCCACTTCCAAAGACATGCACCTGGTGATAGGTTGATTGACAACACTAAATTGGCCCTAGTGTGTGAATTGGAGTGTGAATGTTGTCTATCTGTGTTGGCCCTGCGATGAGGTGGCGACTTGTCCAGGGTGTACCCCGCCTTTCGCCGGATTGTAGCTGAGATAGGCGCCAGCGCCCCCCGCGACCCCAAAAGGGAATAAGCGTTAGAAAATGGATGGATGGATGAGTTTTTGCTGTTCATTTTTTGATTAGTTATTTATAAGACTGAATATTTTGACAATTATTTTTATATTATTTGAGATGCTGATTTTTTGTCGTTTTATTAACCGTTGGTTTCCTACTTGTCGTGAGGGATGATGGTGGGTCCTGCAGCCAAACTATTTTAGAACCACTGCTATGTGAATTAAAAACAACTTATATGCTCTCTGTGTAAGTAGGTGGGTTTTCTCTCGTTAACTTTCCTTCACACATGTCCAACAGTTCAAACTGTGTGTGCCAAATTACCTTGACATTTCACCATTTCATCGAATTCATACAGTGCATCCGAAAAGTATTCACAGTGATTTACAGACATCGAAATGTGGATGTGTCGTCAGAAAGTTCCTCCGCGGGTTATATTAATTTGAGACTGTCTACTTAGTTACAAAGTAAACACATCAGCTTTCACACTGCACTTTCAATAAATTCGTTATTTTGCCCAAGCTACTCTTTTCCAGCATGTGCAACCAGTTAACAATATGAAGAAACAGAAGCTTCAGTTTTTGTTGAGGATTGATGTTCATTCTTTTGAAATATTTCCTTCATTAGTTTTATTCCCATCCTTGCGGTTTGTAAGACTGAAAATATAAAAATAAAATAAACATAACGTATAATGTCCATTGTATATTTTACATAAATGATGTTCATTGTGCATTTTACTTACGGTAAATAAAATAATAGGTTTAGTGTTAATATATTCACACAATAAACTACAAATGTTTACACATTTACATTCACAAACCAAACATTGTATGAGAACTTATCACTATTACCGTTGTGGCACTCTACTGGCCAATTTTAGCACTGCATGTATTAAACAAGGTTTGATCGTTCTCTCAGACAAATAACACAACCACAAATACAAAAGACATCACAAAGTCAGAAAATTCAATACAAAAACTAAATATATTTATTCACAAATTATATCTACTTCCAGAAGGTTCGTATTGAAGCTTACATGATGGGAGATTTCTACGATTGTTGCTTCTTGTCTGGATCAACGCATCAGTCACTTATAAGGTCCAACAAGAAACAATGACTGGAGCAATTGCTTGGGGCGAAACATTCATAATTTGTTGTCAAGTTCGTTGTTAAAAGTCTATTTAAAAAAAAAAAAGAATTTAGATTTTTTTCCCTGGGTTGAATGAGTAGTGTTCTTCAACAAACCCCACTGCTGATTCATTGTAACACATATGCTTCGCTGTAAGGCCCTGCGGAGTGGCAGTAGTTATGCATACATGACCGAGTTCCAATGGTTTCATTAAAACTATTAACTGATGATCGGCGGGTTAAATGAAATGCTTTGGCGAGCCTGATGTGGCCTGTTAATTGAATAGGCCTGTGTTACAGTCTTATTACAAAATGGAATAACTTAATTTTTGTCCTCGCAATTCTACAGACAATCAATCAATCAATCAATCAATGTTTATTTATATAGCCCCAAATCACAAATGTCTCAAAGGACTGCACAAATCATTACGACTACAACATCCTCGGAAGAACCCCCAATATACCCCAAAATGGCATTGTAAAAAGTTTTTTTTTTTTCAAATTTGCAAGTTTATCAAAAAATCTAAATCCCACGCACATTATGTATCCACAGCCTTTATTATGGCTACTCTGTCGTTCCAAAGTTTCGAAAAAATAAAAATAAAGATTGCAGAGTAGCCTTGAGGAGGAGGTTTATGACGCACTAAATTCTTCAATGAGCACTCGCGGAGATACTTCCAGATTCAAAATGTTGATCATTTATTTTTACAAACAAAAAACATTTTCCGTGGTTGACTTTCTATATAACCAAAATAACATATTTAGTGGTAAACCAACTATATCACTCCTCTCTCCTTCAGCATGACAGACAGACAAAGGCAGTGCCCAGCTGTGCCGTCTTCTTAATTATAGGAGGAGGAAGTGGCTCACCAGAAGGAGTGTGAGCAGCTGAACACAATGAATCAATCATAATCCATCTAAAACATCCAATAAATAATATAAATAGGCTCCAACAGCCTTTTCTCAATACTTACCTATGATGCACCTTTGGAAGCAATTACAGCCTCAAGTCTTTTCGAATACGACGCTACAAGCTTGGCACACTTATCTTTGAGCAGTTTCGCCCATTCCTCTTTGCAGCACCCCTTAAGCTTCGTCATTTTTGATGGGACGTGTTGGTTTTCATTCAGGTTGTCTCCGTACATTGCTGCATTAATCCTAGTTTAGTCAGGGAGGTGAAAAAGACCCCGATGGCCACTCTGTCAGAGCTACAGTATTCTTCTGTGAAGAGAGGAGAACCTACACAAGGACACACATCTCTGCAGCAATCCACCAATCAGGCCTGTGTGGCATACTGGCCAGACAGAAGCCATTTATTTGTAAACGGTTTACCAAAATACACTTGAAAGACTGTCAGACAATTCTGTTGTCAGATGAGACAAAGATTGAATGAACTCTTTGGCGTGAATGCAAGGCACCGCTCATCACCAGGCCAATACCCTCCTTAAAGCATGGTGGGGGCAGCATCATGTTGTGGGGAACAGAGAGACTAGTCAGGATAGAGGGAAAGATGAATGCAGCAATGTACAGAAAAATCCCAGATGAAAACCAACTCTTCCCCTCCAACCAAATGGAGTTTGAGATGTGCTGCAAAGAGGAAAGAGCAGTTTCCCAAAGATAGTGTGCCAAATTTGTGGCATAGTATTCAAAAAAGACTTGAGGCTGTAATTTCTGCCAAAGGTGCATCAGCAAAGTATTGAGCTAAGGCTGTGAATACTTCTGTACATGTGATTTTTTATTTTTAATACATTTGCAAAAAAACCACAAAACTTTTGACATTGTCATGATTGGGTGTTGTCTGTAGAATTTTGAGAAAAACATTTTTTTATTCCATTGTGGATCACAGTTGTCTGTAACATAACATGAGGAAGAGGTGTAGTGCTGTGAATACTTTCCAGATGCACTTTGTTAACTTTTCCTACCTTTATGACAATTAAAACGTTACATATTCACAACAAGCACTGCCCGTGCAATTGAGGAAAATGTTATGATGGCAGAAGTTGAAGAGCAACAAACATTTAAAAAAAAAAAAATGTCGGGTGGATCCAGCATTTGGGAACAGGTTGAATAAGACTTTAAATGTTTCACTGTATTTTCTGAGAAACCCTTACCTCATCCAATGATTTATCTTCTAATGACTGTAGGTCAACCAGGGGGTTCTTAACTCCTTGCACCACCATTGACTTTAACCCTGCACAAGAAAAAGTATTGTGTTAAGTATCAACACATACTCAGAGCAAGATTGTGAGTCAAATTTTGCAAAATGCACAATTAAAGGTGCTGTTTGAAACTTCCTTACAGTAACATTTTTCAAAGCAAAAATAACGTCACCGGCTAACTTATGTTACCATTGGTGGTTTAACAGAACATATTTGTTTGATGATTGTCTATTTCGATTTCTAGGTGCAGTCAAGGCGTTGAGGGGTTCCGGTTTGGTGACCGCAGGATTAGGTCTCTGCTATTTGCAGATGATGTGGTCCTGATGGCTTCATCTGCCCGGGATCTTCAGCTCTCACTGGATCGGTTCGCAGCCGAGTGTGAAGCGACCGGAATGAGAATCAGCACTTCCAAGTCCGAGTCCATGGTTCTCGCTCGGAAAAGGGTGGAATGCCATCTCCGGGTTGGGGAAGAGACCCTGCCCCAAGTGGAGCAGTTCAAGTACCTGTCTTGTTCACGAGTGAGGGAAGAGTGGATCGCGAGATCGACAGGGGGATCGGTGCGGCGTCTTCAGTAATGTGGACGTTGTACCGATCCGCTGTGGTGAAGAAGGAGCTGAGCCGGAAGGCAAAGCTCTCAATTTACCGTTCGATCTACGTTCCCATCCTCACCTATGGTCATGAGCTTCGGGTCATGACCGAAAGGATAAGATCACGGGTACAAGCGGCCGAAATGAGTTTCCTCCGCTGTGTGGCGGGGCTCTCCCTTAGAGATAGGGTGAGAAGCGCTGCCATCCAGGAGGAGCTCAAAGTAAAGCCGCTGCTCCTTCACATCGAGAGGAGCCAGATGAGGTGGTTCGGGCATGTGGTCAGGATGCCACCCGAGCTCCTCCCTAGGGAGGTGTTTAGGGCACGTCCAACCGGTAGGAGGCCACGGGGAAGACCTAGGACACGTTGGGAAGACTATGTCTCCCGGCTGGCCTGGGAACGCCTCGGGATCCCCCGGGAAGAGCTAGACGAAGTGGCTGGGGAGAGGGAAGTCTGGGTTTCCCTGCTTAGGCTGTTGCCCCCGCGACCCGACCTCGGATAAGCGGAAGAAGATGGATGGATGGATGGATTGTCTATATTTTTCCCCAATAACAAAGTTTATGTAATAAACATTTTTACCAACTCAAATAGAATTATTGGTGTTTACGGCGGTCACTCATCCGGATTTCGCAAACACGTACGGGCAGGGAGCATGCGCACACATACAAAAGCAGTCCAAGAAAAACAATGAACAATTTGCAGTCATGTTGCTATGATACAATATACATTTATTGACAGCTAACGGTAGCTATCCAAATTGCTATTGTGTTATGTATATACATAATTATGTCATTACTTACGAGAAGCCGCAAAAGGGTGGGATTTATTGTGTAAAATACAGTGGAAAGTTAGCGCCCTCTTGGCATCTGTGTAAATGTAGCAAACAGCCCCTTTCAGTGTTTTCCACAAGACGGCAACCTACGTGTGTTTGTGGTGGTGGGTTTATATTAGGGATGTTCCGATCCAGGTTTTTGCACTTCCGATCCGATACCGATATTGTTTTTGCACTTCCGATCAGATACCGATACTGGCATATCCGAGCATGTATTAAAGTTATTTAGCCTACTTAGTTCTCAGATTCATGTTGAAAAGGGTTTTAGTACTCTTGATAACAACTAGCCAGCTGAATTAGGTGAGTTTGAATAATACACAAAGGTTGGTATTCAAGGATAAACACAAAATAGAAAAAATTATACATGATTAACAGAAATGGCATCATTAAACAGTAAAAAAGTGAACAGTATAAAGTGCAAATAATGCTGTAAACATTATTAAAAAAAGGAAAACACACAAAAAACCTGAGTGGGATAAAATGTCTATAACTCAGCATCAATACTTGCCCTTGAACAAGTGTTAATTAAAAAAAAAAAATATCTACAAACTCCTTTCAATTGTTTGCCTCAGTCAGGGGGGGGGGGGCAAACAATTGAAGTCCAAGCATAATGGGGAGATTCTTTCTAACAAAGACGAGCACTTTGTGATGCTCAGGTGTCAGCCTGCTCCTGTGTTCATCAATGATGAGTGCTAAAAAGCCTCTCACTCTCAGGAGACATTAAAATGTCTTACAACTTTACCACCACGCTTGACTTTATTGTGGCATGTTTTGCACTCCACCTCTTCATCTTTTTCGCTTTGTATGGTAAAACAATCCCACACAGCTGACATTTTTACCGTAACTTTTAATTCACACGGCCGTCTTAACGGTTAGAACACAGACCTGTGGATGTGTTGAAAGTGTGCTGGAAAATGCTGGTGTGCTGGATCGGCATTTTCCCATGCCTTGCCGATACGCATTTTTTGACAAATATCGGCGGCCGATCCGATCCAAATAACGGATCGGGACAGCCCTAGTTTATATGTGTGTGTTTTCTTTATCTCTATGAATACACCACTTCCCATAAAATATACGTAAGCTGTGCTTTGCAAATGGCCCCAGGTCTCTATTGACAACACCAATCCCTATTCTTTTGTCATTTGCCATTGCCAGAGCAGGTGCATAAGAGCTGTGTTACGTGGCGTTACAATGCATTTCATTACTTGTTATGTGGCAATATCTAAATTTAATCAGGGGAATGATTAATCAATGCATTTATGATACTTCCCTCTCAGTGAATGAAAAACATCCTAAAAATATATACCCTTTTCGTCCTGCTTGGCACACTCCGTGAAAATGTCCTGCGTCCCAGTGTTGATGCGATCTCGGTGGAAGTACTGCGACTGGAAGAAGCGGGTCCAGAACTCCTTCTCTGTCAAGTTATGAGGCACGTTCTCGCAATACTTCTGTTTCACTGTAACGACAAGGTTAGTTAATAAAACAGATTGTGATAAAAGGTAAACCCTGACCAGAAAGTGTGCAGCCATATTTACCAGCAGGATAGGTTCTGAAGATGGATTCAATGATGTCAGCTGTGAGATTATATCTCAAGCCGTTGCAGCCGTCTGTCTGAGGCCTGATGTCTGCCTGTGAGCGCAATGTGATTAAAATGTAAATCAAATAAAGTAATGTAAGGACTTATTAAATCACTCACCAAAAATGCTCCAGAAATGCCAACTTCCTGTTTACTGTTGCATACAGCGGGGTCTGTGTTGTTTAGGCCTCCTAATCGGTTAGCCCAGAATTCCTCAGCACTGATCACTTGGCTCACCACTAAATCTTTATACAGCTGAAAAAGCACTGGATCTTCTTGAAGCATCCTAAAGGTGAAAAATAAACAATTTATTTCAGTGACAACAGTTTTATGGGGTTTTTTTTTAGGATTTTTTAACTTTTTTAAGGACTTATCCTACAAACAATGAAAGGCATTGCAGCAGCAACATGAGTTCACCGATTACAGAAACAAGACTGGGATAATTGAAATGGAAAAACAGTGACACTGAAAAATTAAATGTCCTGTCACTTAAATATGACATACATTAAAGGGGAGTCGAAAAGTGATGCTAAAAAAATAGAATACAAAAAATATTTTTTAACATCTATGTTTCATTTTGCAATGGAACAGGGCAAATACTTTTGCTGACAAAACATATTTTTCAACTATGCCCAAATGTATTTTCAATGCCAAAAACATAATGGCAGTATTTTTGCATCCATAAAAGATCCAGAATCATGCTTTAGCAAAACACATTTGCTTGAAACAATGCAGTCACAAGAGTTCCCATCAACCTCACATTAGGCACAATTGAACTGACGCTGCACTAATGCTGCGCTGCATATTTTAGGAAGTCGGACAAAGTCCATTTTGAACTCCTGAATCAAGATCTAACCACAACATGTTGCATTTATTTTTAATGAGTTAACGATAGGGATATGTAAATTTCACAATAAAATGAATACAATATTAATTACCAGTACTTTTGTGTGTGTTCAAATATTTTAAATGTTTAAAAATACCCTAACATTCTTTTCTATTTAAAGCTTAGCTATGCTGTCCAGTCATCTTGTTTTCTTACACTTCTGTGTCTCATTTGCCAGTACTGTACTATACTGTATTGTATAGTAGACTGCTGTTAGATGGCAGTAGTTTACGGACTATGGTGTGTTTTCCTTAGCCAAGAAGTAGTCTTTGTTAAAATCGCCACGTAAAATTGCTAATGCTAATTGGTAGCACGTCTACGGAAAATTCAATGTAAATTGGCATTGGGCAAGCGCATTTTGAAAAGTTTGACCCTTATTATACTTTGCCTTCCTCTACTTTCTTCTTTGTTGGCATGGCAAATGGTAGCGTTACATAGAGGCAGTCCGTCAAAGTCCACTCTGAGTGCTCGTTTCCTGGCCAAGTGCTTAAGTTGGCTCGGAGTCTGCAACCGGACACGATGTCACGCGCAACAGAGGTACCGAAATATGACAATGTTTGAGTGTACGTGAATTGGTAGTACCGACGGTACCTATAAAAGTATTGAATTCACCCCGAGTAACAAACAGGAACTCCAATTTTTTAGTGTTAAAATGCACTTTTTGGTCAAGACCTTGCAATTTTTTGAAACACATTATCAGTCAAAGAGAACTAAGTAATTAACACAGTGATTAATTTAGACTTCGACAAAGTTATCAACTAGCAATAATTGTGCCTTGGATAGACATCATAGGCTACGATACTGCCACTGCGCTATTTACCCACTTTTGACTATGAATTTGTTTAGCCAAACAAAAACTTTTAAAAACACAACCAAGAAATTCATAGATGATCACAAATGGAATTGAAAATGAGTAAGAAGAAGGAGAAGCTTTTCCAGTCCTACACTCATTATCCCCCCCATTGAATCACTCACCCATCCTCCCATTCATTCTCTAGGCAATCTAAACCATCTTTTAATCACTCTAACAGTACCAATATAATAAAAAAAGACAAAAAGAGATATACAATACCACTAATACTCTCATCTTTTCCGCTGTGTTTCTGTACGTTTCAATGGTAGCCTTTTTATAACTTTTCTTAAGTAATTCTCATATGCTTTTCTAAGTTATTTCACAATTTCGCCTCACAGACAGAGTTGCACATATTTTTAAGAGTAGTACGAACACAGGATTGTTTTAAGTTATACATTCCCTCTTTTTCCAAAAACAAGTTAATTAAGTTACCAGGTAATACTTTATTTTATAAACCTTTTGTGCAGTCTTAAACTGTAAAAGATCCAGAAATGTAAAATTCTTGAATTTAAAAGTCAGTTAGCTAATGGTGTGTTCATTGTAACCCACTTTATGAACAATCCTCATTGCTCTCTTTTGTAATGTGCATATTATCAGAACCTTTCTTTTGTAAGCGATCCCCCACACCTCAACATGGCAATACTAGTAAACGTATAGTTTACATATATATTATATTTTAAATCGCTACTATTGTACATTTTTAGTTTATTTTATACCTGCATTATCCTTTCCGTCCTTTGTAACTGTGCTAATGTGTGGAACAATTTCCCTTGTGGATCATTAAAGTGTGTCTAAGTCTAAGTCTAAACAGTACAGGTAACAATGCCTTCTCATTCTGAACATGTTTAACGTGCCCCAAAGTCCCAACTGTTCTTGCGAGTTTAGAGCATGTGTAGCTTATTGAGTTTTCGCGCAAATATCTTGGTCAAAATAGATCTTGTGCAATTTACTGAGTTTCCCAGCAAAAATTGTGGTCGAAATTGTGACACAACTAAAAATGTGGCTATTGTAATAGCCCAAAGGAACCTTACCGGTTTTTCTCCTCTAGTTCCTTGTTAGCTTTTTTCTTAAATTTGGGTAGAAGCTGCTGCAGCAGTTCCTTTGCCGCCTCCCGGTCTTTCCGTGCGGTGCTATCGTTTGAAAAGTGGAATGTGGTACTCTCGCCCGAGTGAAGGACCAACTGGAGCTGAACTTTGGCTTTGCCATCTGGGCTGATCTTTTGACCTGCAACAGAGAAAAACCGGCACTAAATTAAAAACATGTTGTCTTTGTATTGTCGTGTTGACAGGGAAAATGTCACTTACAGCGGATATCTGCATAAAGGTGGCTGACAGTGAAGCGGTCCTTGCCCTCTGGACCCCAGGCTATGCGTTCAGCCATCAGATAAAGTGTGCCATCCTGTTTCTTCTGGCGAACCTTTTTTAGCACCAGGAGCACCTCCTCTGACAGAGACGCCATGGCTCGGACGTGTAACTGAGAAAGCAAAGAAAATCACAACAAAAAGAACCTGTGCATGAGTGAGAGGCAACATAAACTTTTCAAAACAGTCACACCGATAGTCCTCTGCATAGTATGATCAATGCGTTACTAATGTATGGTCGTTACATTGTTTCAAATATATTTCTTCTGCTAAAGACATCAATTCCTCCCCTTTCTTGTTTAACGTTATATTTAAGAAAACCGCATTGACAGTATTGTGCTGCTGAATTTTGCAATTATTAATCATATCAACTCAGCTAGCCAGCGTTACGTTAGCTAGCGGGAACAGTGAAGAAGAGGAAAAAGCTTGTAGCAGGCAGAAAAAACTTCCTTTACCTTTAAAAAAAGGACGCAGCGATGGATTATCTACTTTTCGTCAACACGGCACCTGAAAATTAACACATTCCCGGCACTTAATCTAAATAAACGACCCATTTGACAAAAACTACAGACTACTCTGATAATGAAGAAACAGATTTCAGCGCCGACATAGCAGGCTGATAGTGTGTTACACTCAAAAAGTCCGACGCAATTTTCATAGTGGGACACAAGTTCCGCCCGTACAATTGCTTGGATTCAAAATGACGTCACGTCCGGCTCTTGGAATACGCGTGGTGGTCAAGTCCATAGACACCGCTACTGCCTACTGGCGCTGACGAGACGCAGGGCCGCCATCTTGGAGTGGTGATCTGCTCCACTCAGTGCAATTCATTGGGCAGGAGCAATTAACAGTCAGCGCATTTAATTAATTTTACCTCTCTGAATACCACTGTTTTCCACGCGTTTTTTCGTCATACGTGTAGCTATGATAAAGGACACATGCTTTGGCGTGTTTTATTATTCATAGTTTGCTTAACAGTAATTGAATATTTTTATATGCTATAAATGACCAGACGTCCGAGATTAAAACTGGGAATATAATCTCAGAGAACGAGGAAAAAAACGGTCAGCTATTTTTAAATTCAAGAACAATATGATTAGGTTATATATACATGCGTATATCTTACATAAAAAATGCCATCCATCCATCCATCCATCCATCTTCTTCCGCTTATCCGAGGTTGGGTCGCGGGGGCAGCAGCCTAAGCAGGGAAGCCCAGACTTCCCTCTCCCCAGCCACTTCGTCTAGCTCTTCCCGGGGGATCCCGAGGAGTTCCCAGGCCAGCCGGGAGACATAGTCTTCCCAACGTGTCCTGGGTCTTCCCCGTGGCCTCCTACCGGTTGGACATGTCCTAAACACCTCCCTAGGGAGGCATTCGGGTGGGATCCTGACCAGATGCCCGAACCACCTCATCTGGCTCCTCTCGATGTGGAGGAGCAGCGGTTTTACTTTGAGTTCTTCCCGGAAGGCAGAGCTTCTCACCCTATCTCTAAGGAAGAGCCCTGCCACACGGCGGAGGAAACTCCTTTCGGCCGCTTGTACCCGTGATCTTTGTATGAATACTAAATACATTAGATATCTATATATCTTAGGGACCAGCTATATCTGTTGCTGCAGCAGCAGAAAGTTTATTCTGTCTTGACACTTGTATTGATATTTTGTATTACATTCTTCCCTTAAATCAGTGGTCCCCAACCTTTTTGTATCTGCTTGATAATTTGTCTCGCGGCCCGGGAAAAAAGTATATATATATATATATATATATATATATATATATATATATATATATATACTTTTTTTTTTCTTTTTTTAAATAAAAATGAATAAAACATTCTTCTGAGGCCCGGTACCAATCGGTTGGGGACCACTGCCTTAAATGATAATGTTTACAGTGATTGTTTTATATCATGGGTGTCAAACTCTGGCTTGCGGGCCAAATCTGGCCCGTCGTGTAATTTCATTCGGCCCATGAGGAAATATCAAATTTAGAGCTGGCCAGCCGGTATTATACAGCAGCGGTGCCGCTGTAACACAGCATTCACCGCTGATACTCATACTTGCCAATCCTCCCGATTTTACCGGGAGACTCCCGAATTTCAGTGCCCCGCCCGAAAATATTCCGGTGCAAACATTCTTTTGAATATCTCCCGATTTCCACCCGGGTAACAATATTGACGGCGTCCCTAACAGGCACTGCCTTTAGCGCCCTCTGAAACCAGTCGACACGTCCGCTTTTCCTCCATACAAACAGTGTGCCAATCCAGTCACATAATATACGCTGTTTTTAGACGCACGCACGCACACAAGTGAATGCAAGCCATACTTGATCAACAGCCATACAGGTTTCACTGAGGGTGGCTGTATAACTTTAACACTGTTACAAACATGCGCCACACTGTGAACCCACACCAAACAAGAATGACAAACACATTTCGGGAGAACATCCACACCGTAACACAACATAAACACAACAGAACAAATACCCAGAACCCCTGTCAGCACTAACTCTTCCGGGACACTACAATATACACCCCCCCTCCGCCCCCCCGTGTTGGCCCTGCAATGAGGAGGCGACATGTCCAGGTTGTACCCCGCCTTCCACCCGAATCAGCTGCGATAGACCCCAGCACCAAAGGGACAAGCGATAGAAAATGGTTGGATTGATGTTTTCTAAAATAAAGTATATGCTATTTGTAATGGTGCAATGGTAACCCTCTAAATCATATCCATCTTAAATAGCATATGACATGCACCAAAAATCATATTTATACTAGTAATCATTCTGTAAAAAGATAACCCACTATTTGCTTAATCTACACACATGTTTCTTGCTATCTTAATGATCTTCTAAAATAGCATGCACTTCTAATATTTTACATAAATATGTCGAGAGGCTGATTTTGAAGAATTGTATATAGCTGACTGAATGTTACCATATCATATATATACTGTACATGCAACATCTACACATTGTTTCAAATGACATACATACAATGCATCCCCATTCCACATGTTTCGTTACTGCCTTAAAAAAATAAAAGTAAAACTAAAACAATCACATGTACATAAGTATTCACAGCATTTGCTCAAATACTTTGTTGATGCACCGTTGGCAGTAATAAACAGCCACAAGTCTTTTTGAATACGATGCCACAAGTTTGGCACACCTTTCTATGGCCAGTTTCACTTAGTCCTCTTTGCAGCACCTCTTAAACTCCATCAGATTAGATGGGAAGTGTTGGTTTTCATTCAGGATGTCTTTGACCATTTCTGAATTCATCTTAGTTTAGTCAGGGAGGTGACCAAGAACTTGATAGTCACTCCATCAGAGCTACAGCATTCTTCCGTGGAGAGAAAGACAACCATCTCTGCAGCAAACCACCTATCAGACCGGTATGGCATAGTGGGCAGACAGAAGACTTTTCTTAGTAAAACGTTTGCCAATACGCGCCCGAAAGACTCTCAAACCATGAGAATCAAAATGATCTGGTCTGATAAAACAAAGATTGAACTATTTGGTATAAATGTATAAATGCCAGGCGTCATGTTTGGAGTAAACCAGGCATTGCTCATCACCAGGCCAATTCCATTCCTAAAGTGACGCATGGTGGTGGCAGCATCATGATGTGGGGATGTTTTTCAGCGGCATTATAGAGCGAAATATGAATGCAACAATGTACAGAGACATCCAGGATAAAAAACAATACTTCCCATCCAACATGATGGAGCTTGAGAGGTACTGCAAGGAGGAATGGGCTAAACTGACCAAAGATGGGTGTGCCAAGCTTTTGGCATCGTATTAAGAAAGACTTGAGTGTAATGCTCGGGTCGCATGGCGGCCATAAGTGGCGTGTTCCCAAGAAGCAGAGAGCAGAGAAGGCAGTGCGTAGGTGAAGAGTAGTTAATGTAGGCTCAAGTAAACAAAATATGAGTGTCGTTAGGAAAGGCTTCAAAGCATAGGGAAGGCTATGCAAAACAAACAGAATGCTGGATGACAGCAAAACATGCAAAAAGTGTGGAGCAGAGACAGCGTACACAATTGATAGACATTTGTCCATCAACAATCATCAAAGAATTGTTAACAGAAAACAGGCGCGTGGATCAGTGCTCAGAGACAGACGTGAAACGGTTACGGAAGAAAACACCATCACAACAGGAAAAGCCACCAAAATACACAGGAAATTAGGAGAGGAAATTAAACACTATACCAAAAAAAAAAACACCAAGAAACTTAAAATAAGACATGGCCTGGTGTAACAAGCTGTGACATTGAAACTGTAATTGGTGCACCAACGAAAACTATTAAGCAGAGGCTGAGAATACTTATCTACAATTGTAACTTAAAAAAAAACATTTTCACACTGTCATTTTGGGTATTGTCTGTAGAATTTTGAGGACAAAAATGAATGTATTTCATTTTGGAATAAGGCTATAACATAACAAAATGTGGAAAAGGTCAAATCCGGATGCACTGTATGTGTCTTGGTAGTTTTTGACATATATAACAGCACAGTAAAAACAACATTGCAACAGGAAAATGTTTATTGGAATGAAATTACTGTTTTTCTTATGGCATTCTAGTAATGACATAATTACTCTGTCGTCTTTTCTTTACATTGTGCTGCTTGACAGCCACACTTTTCAATAAAAATGTAGGAGTGTTTCTTCTTGCTGCCATCAGAGCAAACCATCTCCACTTCCTTCTTTCTTGTAGCTGTTTCTTGACAACAGGAGCAAGAGTGCATCAGGCTGTTGCTCTCTGAAGAGTACCTAAAAGGAGAGACATTTCACACATTATAAATGTTGCACAGCTTCATGTTGAAAAAGTAGCTGTGAATCTAAACCCCAAATCTCACATTGATGTTGACGGGCCACAAGATCCCTCGCAAATCGTTACCTCCACTGGCACTACTGACTTGCAGTTATTAATCTGCAAGAAGGTGGCGTTCCTGCTCATTTTGCAGTTGGAACGAGGAGTACCTTGGGGGGACATTCAAAACATTCACTTGGTGCAGAAAAGTAATCAATGACATGCAATGTTAATCTAGCTCAGAGTTGTCCAAAGTGGCCGTTTTTTGTTGATACATTCTACAGACAAAATAAACACGTCCTAGATTAGCACATTACACAAAAAAACAAAACCCCAAAACTAATGGGACATCCCCAAATCCATCTGACAATGGGACCTGGAAACAAAAATGGCCAAACACCAGTATATCTTACCGCAAATGGTCCTTAGTGATTTCCATGCATTCTGCCATAATGAACATGTGTGCAAATTCCTTCAAGATATGGTAAATAGTTCTGTGTTAAAGCCCTAAAAATGGTTTTGGCTGGAGGAATAATAATATTAGTACAGAATAATAATATGAACAAGTTATATATCTCAAGAGGGTTGGATTTCTATTAAAACTAATTTGCATTGTTACCTGTAACACAAAGGAAATATATGGATAGTTTAGCTAGCATATATTAACTGACCTAGGAACGCAACGCAGTACATTAAATTAGTAGGGCTATGAATCTAATGAAAACTGACAATTCAATTCCGATTTTTGGGGTCACGATTCAATTCAGAATCAATTCTCCATTCAACATTGTTCTCCAATTAAACCGATTCTTGCAATATATAATTTGGAATACTAACTAAATTACATTAAACATTTTTGAAACAGGTCACAGGATACAAAAGCTTCTTATGGCTGCTGACGTATGACATATAGCCTTAAAAACGTATTTTTAAAAATCAATTATTGAATATTTGAAATCGATTTAGAATTGTAATTGTAAGAAAAATAATTGAGATTCAGATGTAAATAGATTTTTAAATTAGACTCTTGCCAATGTTGACAACACACTATTTCTGTACTTCCAGAGCATTCTTAAAACGTCATTTAAACTCTGCAGCTTCCCTCGTGGCTCGGTGAAATACAACCAGCTACGGTTCTACATCATAGCAACAAAGAATTTGGTTGCTCAGTTTAACACAAGCTTAACTTACTGTGCCTCATCAAAAGTTTTATTGTACTGTTTGAATACTTTAAATTCTTGGGCATGCTATTTATTGTATGTTTTAGTAATGTATATTTATTGATGCACATTATTGTCTTGTGTGTATTGTGTATTATTTAGAATCTGTATAATGGTTAGGTTAAATGCAGGGCCATCCCTGGCCAAATTGGGGCCATAAGCAGAATTGTATTTTGGGGCTCCTCCTCCTATTACTGCACACATTTTTTTTCACACTTTTACAAAAGTGAAATTGTTCTGATACTTTTTAAATTAAATTGAATAAAATTTAATCTAATGCATGTCTTGTACTAAAACAAATCCATGGGAAATACATTTGTAGGAGACAGAATTAGGAGTTGTGGGTCACATGGGTGTAGGTGGGTGTGTGCACTTGTGGGTGTCTGTAATAAGCTACCGTATTTAAGGAGAGCACATACACCTGTGGAGGATTAAGGAAGATACAGGAAATAGGATGGAGGAGGAAAGAGGAAGGAGGAAAGAATAAGTTTGGGTGCCACACTATTTGGTTACGCCTTGATTTGGCTATTACAATTCATATTGTTTTTCACTTCCGTTTGTCATTGTATTTGTAAAACCATATGAAACCTGCATTAGATTCACTAAGGAAGTCAAAAGAGATACATTTAAGAAACAAAGACCCATTCTTGTCCTTCCAGTGACCACCAGGAAATGTGCCCGCAACAAAATTGTAATAATTTCTTTTGTACGAAATACCAAATTTAACATAATTTTTACATTTACGACTTTGGCTCGCCACAAGGGTCAATGTGAATAATTGGGGAAATTTGCCATTACATTCTTATCAGTGACGGAGTAGTAAAGGCTTTAAATAGATTTGTTTTCAAATTTAAAATTAACATTGTACGTTTGTTTATTCACGCAAAATGGGGGCCTCCTCATAGATCGCGGGGCCTAATGTACAGCGCGTGATTTGGTAATGGGTAGGGGCAGCCCTAGTAAGATATAGAATCAATTGATTTTGTGCGTTATTTTTTTATCTAATAGCAGCAATAGCAGTGACAAAACATCACAGCATAATTTCCCTGGTTGGTGGGATTAAAATACAATGGTGGGGATGTGAATACAAATGTCGTACTATTGCATACTTGCCAACCTTGAGACCTCCGATTTCGGGAGGGTGGGGGGCGTGGTCGGGTGTGGGGCGGGGCGTGGTTTAGAGGGGAGAAGTACATTTGTATTATTCATATATTATATATATAATATTTTATATATATTATATTTATTATTATCATTTTTTATTGTGAGCGAACTGTGGTGCTGAGTTTCCCCCAGGGATCAATAAAGTACATTTATATATATATATATATATATATATATATATATATATATATATATATATATAGGAAATACTTGACTTTCAGTGAATTCGACCTATATATATATATATATATATATATATATATATATATATATATATATATATATATATATATATATATATATATACATATATATATTTATATTTATTTTATTGGGACGCAATCCGAGGGTCCCTGGTTCAATCCCCACCGAGTACCAACCCCGTCACGTCCGTTGTGTCCTGAGCAAGACACTTCACCCTTGCTCCTGATGGGTGCTGGTTAGTGCTTTGCATGGCAGCTCCCTCCATCAGTGTGTGAATGTGTACCTTGAAGGTAGAAAAGCGCTATACAAGTACAACCCATTTATCATTTATTTATTTTATATATATATATATATATATATATATATATATATATATATATATATATATATATATATATATATATATATATATATATATATATATATATATATATATATATATATATGTATAAAAGAAATACTTGAATTTCAATGTTAATTTATTTTCACATTTACACACACATAACAGTCATCTACTCATTGTTGAGTTAAGGGTTGAATTGTCCATCCTTGTTTTTCTAACCATATGCATGTACAGTAGATGGCAATATTGTCCTGTTTAAGAGTGTCACAAAAATGCTGTTTATGGCAGACGAACTGCTTTACGGTAGACAAAAACGGACTGCTGTTGTTGTGTGTTTGTGCCTCGCTGGGAGGACGTTAATGAAACTGCCTAACAATAAACCCACATAAGAAACCAATAACTCGCCCTCGATCATTCTACAGTTATAACGTCATTGGGCAGACACGTTCTTTATACACGTCACTCAGGTCCGCATGGAGCTGGAGGGGGCGTGGCCTCTACCTCAGCCTGAATTTCGGGAGATTCTCAGGAGAAAATCTGTCCCAGGAGGTTTTCGGGAGAGGCGCTGAATTTCGGGACTCTCCCGGAAAATCCGGGAGTGTTGGCAAGTATGTACTATTGTACAACTACTTGTTGGTATTATAACATGAAATTGTGTTGTTTTTGTTCCTTTAAGTTTTAAGGTAAAACTCAATAAAGTTAGTACTGAATTGCGCTAATCAATGATATGTTGGTTAATAATGTGTTTACAACAAAATGAAAACATACTTTCAATTTAATGTGTCTTGTTGATACTTACATGTTTTGCAACAACCATTGATGTCATTTTGTTCTGTTCCCTGAGATATAAACAATGGGTTTTTAGTCATACAAGAAAAACACAAATTACATGCCAATTTGCAAATCCTGTAGGTCCGTTTAAATCCACCTCATACAATGCAATACTTTCAAATCAATAAGGAAATGGACAAACCACTGTATTTGCTTGAAGAAAGAAATCTAAGACTAAAGAAACAATTTAGAAGATATTGTTGTGTACTGTCGTGTACTCACAGGAACACAGTTCTCCGGATCAAAGTCAGGACACTGGGTTTGGTTAATGGAGGTGATGATCTCATCCTTCACTTTGTGGCAGTCATACCTGGTACAATTGTCATTTGGTGGCCACCAAGACTGGGAAGGCTGTTAAAAAGGAAGGAAAAAGCTTTCGGTTATGCAACAATTCTAACACATGACTCAGTATAATTAATTCCATTACTCACCTTGATAGTGATTGGAACAACGCCTGGGTGCTCAACAAGACAGCTCGTCTTTTTACATGTGCCGCAACATTCCCCAGGTTGAGTTTGATACTCAGAATCCTGTTTAGAATACAAATAATATGAATAAATGTGTGCATATTTGAGTATTCTTCACTAATAATATATCCACTTGACTTCCATTGCATTGTATTTGAGCTAATTACATGATAATTTCATAATTGTACCTCTGGACACTGAACGGAGCATTGTTTCTGATGACACTCCACCACGTTCAACTTGCTTTCTGGATCTTGAGCTCCGGTACAAAAGCAAGTCTCGCATGCATCTTTGGAAAATTGCATTCCAGGCTACAAAGAAATGGAATACTTTTTACAACTTTCATAACTATTAAATCCCTGCTAGTACATCAAATTAAATTAAAAACGTACAAGTGTTGGATTTTTCAATAATTTAACGACAGTCAAATTACCTTGTACTCTGTGTCGTTGAAAACACAAACACCTTTGGGAACTAAATAGAAAGCATAACCAGTCACACTTTTGAGCTCAATGTCTTGCACGGTGACCGTGGAAGTCAACAATTCATAAGGTAAAACTTACCGCAATCATAGGAGGGGCAGCAGCTACCATTTGCGACGTGAATCGTTAATGCAAATCCTACTGGACACATTGCAGGTGGCAGTGGGCAGCTGTTTTTATCACATTCTGTGGGATACATTCAAATATACATCATTTAATGATCAACAATTTCAAGTTAGTCATTACATTTCTATAAGTAAACCTAACTTAAAAAATGTAAATCAACACAAGGAATCCCATCAGAAACGGTCACAATTATTTCATACTTTCAACAACAATCACCAATTAGTAAAATTTAGGCTAAGCGAATAAGGATTAATTCCACAAGTGCGTTACAGTAATCTTTTTCTTTGGTTAATTGGCGTTCTTTGGGCATACTGAAATGTTAACAACATAACTGGAAATAGAATTGTATCGCTCCGTTAACACTTTCTCGTTCTTTAAAGGGTTAGTAGTTTCACTTTAATTCAGTTTTATTATATACAGTAGTGGCTATGTTGCTTGCTCTTCTAAGGCAGTTTGGAATATTAAAATATTACTTAAATGTCAATAAAGGTTTAAATATGGTGACAATTTGAGCCAAGAACAAATCAGTCCTTCCAAGATTTCGCAGGTTTTTTTGTGATTGTTGAGGTCTAAAATGCTTGAATTCTAGGCGGCATTTCAAGAAAGTTGCGGGACAAGTTGCAGTATTTATTTTTCAAAAACTTTGAATCAACTCAAAATGTTGTTAAATGAATACATAAAAAATTGTATGTAAACTTGGAAGTCGAGAGTCTCCGAGCGAGGGTTGTTATATGTTTTTATACTCCATAACCCAGAAGGTGTAGTGCTTTAGACAGAAACCGGAAGTAGGTTTGAACTACGCGGAGGGACAACATTTGTCTAAAATGCAATAAAGAGTTGTTATATTGTTACACTTTGTTGTCCCTGCTTCATCTACACAAAAAACAAATGTGAGTTTTGATAAGACAGTTTGACAAGTTCCACTTGCGTAAGTTATGCTGATTGACCGAAATGTACGATAAAGGCACTGGACAAAGTTCATTTGCAGGATTTGTTGAAGTTGCAACTGACACATTATTTCGCTTTATTTGATTTGAATTGAATAGATATCCATTTTCAACATATGCCATCTTAACAGTGTTTCTTTCTTTTTTATTTTTTTATTTTAACCAGTTTCATGTTTGGGCCCTTCAGGGACGACACCAGGATTGTTTCGCTCCCTGGGCTAAAGGGGCTGGGGGGCTTGACTGAAAAATATTATTCGATTTTAATTACATTTAGTTCTATTTTTTTCAATAAAACCAATTATGATACACAACACAAGCATGTTTCCTAATAAAAGTAGTTTTAACCAAATTAGACCAAAAAATATTCAATAAAATAGTTAAGCCTAACACAAACAACAATGGCAAAAATGATTCACGTGCAAAGGTGACAGATGTAGCAAAGGACAGCGATTATGCGCCTGTTACTAACCAGACAATACATCCAAAATTCAAAAATTGTCAGTCCATTATACTTCACACTCAATATTCTCTCACATAATACTGAATTACTTTGGATATATTTTTGTACAACACACTTAACAAATATACAATAGCAGGCAATATTTCAGTCAAAACGAGAGCAAAATAACAATAGCATATGTTATTTGGATAACAATAGAGCAATGCTACCTAATAGCTTACTACCAAATAAGGCAAAATTAATCATCTCAAAAGTTTTTACCTTTTTAATATACGAATGATCGCTTTGGAAGTACTATGCGGAGAGGCAGGACGAAATAGTTTGCATTCACGCTAGGATTGGGCAGCCTAAAGATGGCGCAGGACAATTTATAGGCATTTGGAAAAATACAATCGGTTGCGTGATTGGCTACAAAAAGATGGACTCAGCCTGGTGATAGGTTAAGGAAAGATGGGCTTGGCCTGGAGCGTGCAATGGCGGGATAAATAAGTTCATTTTCACACTGCAATTGGGCGGTCTAAAGATGGAGCTGACGTCATAAATGGGGCGGATTCTAAAGGGCTCCTTTGGAGGAAGCATGAAGGAAGGTGAGATTGTTTAATAAATATCTCTAGCATGCCCACATAGTTTGATCCCACATACACAACAGTAGGTACCAATAGGTAAGGAAAGTGGCATAATAGGACCCCAAAAGTCTGAGAGGGTTGAACTGGGGCTAAACAGACTTCTGATGGGGCTATAGCCCCCTACCTCCCGTCCCTGGGGCCCTTTCTCTAACTCACCACATGTCAGCGTTTGGCAGCAGTCCACTGTACGGTTCACCAACACCTCGCCCTCCTTGTCACACACTGTGGATGGTGGAGTGGGACACACGCGAGGCTGACACTGCACATTGAGCGTGTCTTCATCACAGACACACTCTTGGCAGCCACTCTGCCACGTGTCACCTAACTTTATAGGGATAAACCACAGGTTAATTATGACTACATACAATACCTGTGATCCGAGTTGTGACAATGATGCACGCCGTATAGAGGGGGACAGGGTTGGCTGTCACATGGGTTAGTTTTGTCTCACTTGTAATATATCGCATCACCAGAGGGAGCTGGTTCTCAAATTGTGGTATCGAAATTTATAGAATTGGGATGAGAGCTCACATACATAGTCTTTTCTGGAGTAAGACAGTTGAACTTGAAGTTACAGGACTTTTAATGTTTTTAATATCAAATTATAAATATTGTAGTATTTTAGTCATGGCCCTACATGGCCGTTTGGATTTTGTTCTTTGTTTGTTTGGTATCAATTATTGTCTTGGTGCTCTTGTTGTACAAGTGCATAGTAGTAGTTTCCTGCCAGCACACCTGTTTTCTATTGGTTAATCAAGTGTATTTAGGGCAGTCCTTCCCAAAATGTGGGGCGGGCCGCCATGGGTAGTAATGCCCACTCCAATGGGTGGTGAGCCCATTGGATTTGTTGTTTCCTTTATATTCCTTTATAACTATACCTCTGCGTAACATTGTAAGATTATTAACATTAAAAAGTATTGATTTCGTCAATATTGATACGCTAATAATGTTATGCAGAGGTATAGTTATAACAATTTTATAGAGAACCATTTTCTTCTTCTCAAGGGGGCATAACAGAAATATATTAGAGAAGCACAGGCCTTGCACAAACCTTTTGTTTTTGCTGTTTTTCTCTCTCCACATAATGTAATTTTTTTATTATTTATTTGTTTCTGCACCCTGGGTTCCCGACAAGCTCAACAATGCGCAACTGTGACAGTTTGCCGTCTAGGCGTTATCACAGCAAAACAAATGTTACCCTTAAAATGTTTGACGGGAAAGCTTTAACTTAGGCTTGTTACTATCTAGATAACGTTTTGTGATGTGGTTGTTAGCCTTGATGCTCACAAAAAAGTCCAGTTGGAGTTGGTCATCTCATCCCGTTCTATTTGGGGTTGGGTGTTACATACAGTAGATTCATACAGTACATACCACAAATACAAAAGGACGGTTGAAAAATGTGTTTCCTGGTTATGTTTCCCCCTTTTTCTGTGTGAAGACGCATTAATTTATGTATTTGTCAATTTGTGAATGCAATTATATTTTCAAATAAGTTCTGCCCTCTTTAAAAAAAAAAAAAAAAGCTTTGTCCCAACAAAGTAACATTGTGACAACCATCCGCGTAATGAAATTCGTTGTCACAGTGTGTCAAAAGTGTGTTTTTATCTCTTTGTTACAATGAGTTGTAAAATGAGAGGCACACACATTTGAATTTCATGTAGGAGTGACTTTTGAAAGATGTCTAATGATCCACATTAGAGAAAAGAGTGTGACAACCAACCAACACCTTTCTCTTCTACTGTATAGCCTATTGATGTACTGTAGGTACCTGTTTTGGTTGGCCATCAGGTCCAGTGCAACCTGTGACGAGAAAAGCCATCTTTAGAGTTTTGAATGACTTAATAATGTAAAATGAGATACTGGTTTGTCTTACAAGATGAGACGCAGAGGTTGGAGCTGGAACTGAACAAGGTTGTACCAGGTGGACAAAAACATCCCTCCACAAATGCCTTACAACCTGATTTCCAGACATTATTTTCCCCCTGGCATTCCTGTGTGTACTTGTCATTGTATCTAAACATGACCAAAATTGATAGTAGAAAACGTACATGTCATTAATGTACAGTTATGTGTTAGTAAGTAACATTCTGGTACTATAAATATGCAGTGATTTATTATTCGATTTGAAAAGTGTGATTACCTTGCATTGCAAGTTGGTACAACAATCGGCCCACAAGATTTGTAGACTTTATTTTCAGGACATGTATATCCTAAAACAAGAAAACAGGATTTTAGTTATTAAAATAGACAAAATAACTCAATAGGGCACTAACGGAATGAACATTTTTAGTCCTTTAATCTCTATTATTATAATGTATTTACAACCAGGAGAGAATCATTTTTATATTTATAATAAATGTGTGAATGCTCCAAAGCATTCACACATATGGTTTGCTACACCAAAATTAATCTATTTATTAAACTTCTTCTTCTTCTCCAGATTTTGGCGCGCTCTACCTTTCACATTTTTCACCCGATTCAAACCGTTCCAACTTCAAACTGTTCAGCCTATTCGCGTACTTTCCCATGACAAATTCTAAACATTCCCAGATTTCCCAGAATTCCAGGTTTTCCGGGACATTCTTCCCCCCGCCTGGAAATTCAAACACATTTTTTTCCAAGTTCAAAAAAATCCCAGGATTTTCCAGAATTCCTGGTTTTCCAAAGCTCTATTTGCACCCTTTTTTCTGGCGACTACCGTTCCACCGTCAAAACATTCCTCTTAATCAGGACAAAAGACAAAGTTGTTTTTTGAACTGGGAAAATTCACAGTTTTCCTGAAATTCCAGGAATTCCGTAATACCATTTCTCTATTCAACATGTTACGACGTCAAACATTTCTCAACTGATTTGAAAAATTCTATCACCAATCATTTCAACTCATTATGGCCATTCAGGATTTTGTTTTTTACCATTTTCCCAAAAATTCCCGCTTTTCCCGAAATTCCCAAATTTTTGGAATTTCCCATGGAAATTAATGGAACATTCTTCAAATTTCTACAACTCCCACATTTTTCATCTTCTCATACCGTTCCAACTTCAAAACATTTAGCCTATTTGGGAATTGTGTGCTCTACTACAACAATTCTAAAAAAATTCCAGGATTTCAGTCCAACTTCAGCATTGGAGCATTCACATGCAATGCCTTCAGGAATTGCCTTGTCTACTTACATACCATTATAGTATATTTAGATTTCACAATATTTAATAATTTATTATTTATTTAATATAATTATTTTTTAATAATAATATTACTTTTTCCACTAATATATAGATCACCACACAATAGTTACAATAGTTATTTGCCCAAAAGACAATAATTATATATAAAATAAAGTAATGATAAGTCATCTCACCGCATTTCCCATTTGTAGCACCCCTCCAGTCTACACACACTGATGTCTCAGCACATGTCATAGCATACGCCTCCACACTTGAGCATCCCACGGTAGTGTTTGGCATTTGGCAGACATCAAATTTACAAGCCTCATAAAATGATTCTGGTGAGATGACTTTGTGGCAATCCTCAAACAGCCTTATGGAAGAAAACAAAGCAAATAAGACTGTTAATAATGTGTGATACTGTAGAAATAATAAATATTATATGGGGCTCACTTACTTGCTGATTATTATTTCACACATTTCTGGTTTGCATGTTGGTGGTGTTGGTGTTGGAAGTGGTGTCGTCGGAGGAGACACCTTATTGCAGTATGGTTTGTTCTTATCTGGTACATTCCACTCATGAGCCATATCGGGGCAAGAAGGATCAATCTGACCACCAGGCAATCTGCAGTCATTCTTTCTGTAATTGTCACATGTTCCTGGAGAAAGCATATATGGACTGTAACACAAAGCCTTATTGATCACCGGATATCTGATAGCAAGTAAATGATCAGCTCACCACACTGTCCCTCTGTGTTGTTGTGGAAAAGGGAGTATGGCAAATCGATGCTGAATAAAAGGCCCTTGAACATCACAATTGCCTCGATCGCAGGGATTCTTAGAAGGAGTTCTATTGAACTACTTGTGATGATAAGGTCATCGTTGGAGTAAGTTGGGACAACTTTCTTGCCATTGACGTACACCTGCACAGTTTATATCGGTTAGATTTTGCATTTGAAAGGCCCTACTTAACTCTGTTAGAGACCTGAATAGAAGACAATTCAACTAGACCAGGGATTTTCAACTGAAATGTTTTAGGGGCCACAGTTCCAGAGAACTAGGGACATGGGTGCCCGACTTATGTCTTCACAATTAGTATTACTTTGTATATCGCAGAGAACCAGCATCCTCCACCAGGGACCGGTACCGGACCGTGACACATTTGCTGCCGTACCGCGCAAAAACCATAAACAATTTATAAATGACCGCATTTTCTTTCATTTAACTTTCACCTGTCCCTCTCAGTACACCAATAAGCTTGTTCATAGATGTATAATAAAACTCCAGATAGAAAATCTCCATTTGTTATATATTTCTTACATGGGACAATGCACATTAATGAACAAATAAAATGTATACATGCTCGATTGTAGCCAAAGGATCATTTCCATCTGCAGTTCCAAATTCCATCCGCAATTTAAAATGCATATACTAGTAAAATTGTATATACCATCAACCTGCCGAGGACCATCTCCTCGCAAAGAAACAAGCCCAGGGCTCCCACTCATTAAGGGTTATGGTGAGTGGTATTTTCTGTGCACTTACTTTTACTGTATTTATCTGCTACTTGTGGAAACCCAGTCGATGAAAATAATGCAAATACTGAACTGGTACCTAGTGCATAAAAGGTTGGGGAACCCTGCTTCACACTATACATTTAATAATGGTCTATTTATTTTTTTGAAGTTACAGGAGTGCTCTGCTGTTTTTCAGGACCTTCTGCAAAATAGCTAAAGTCAGAGGTTTTTAATTTCTTTACTTAATTTGCGGGGCCAAGAGTAGAATAGCCCAAATAATGACAAAGAGGAACACTTCATGTAGAAATAAAGAAGCTGAACAAATGACTCCTGACTGCGTCTGAAATAAACATGCTACAGAAGCACCTTAATTACATAAATCTTAGTTCCAAAAAAATGTGTAACTGCCAAAAAGAAAAGGACTTAAAGTGGTGCTTTGAGGAATGCGTCACACAAGTTTCAGATCCAAGTTTCTTTATACAACAGGCGAACACTAGTGTTGGTGGAATTTGCTGCAAAAATGTTACTAGGGCTGGTCTCAAGAGAAAAAAGGATCTCAAAGGTTGGGCTGGTTCACAAACAACAGAAGAGAAGTTTGGATACTAATTTTTACACAATATAGATCAATAAAGCAGACTCATCAAACCGCTGTGGAACAGCTAAGAAATATGATTAACGCAATATGACAAATCAACTGGTGGAGTTAAGTCTTTAAAGTTGTTTTGTAAAAATGTTTCGACATAGTAGGGGCAAAAAAGAGGTGTCATATTATACTCAGGGTTGTCCTATATTCGGGTTAATATGTACCCGGTAATCATGACAGAAAAGCAATGAAAATAAAACATGTTAGGATCATCACATGTACCATGTTTACTGTCGATGGGATCCTCTCCTGTGTGAGAACCACTTCGTAGTTTTTGTAATACACAATCAAGCTTTTGGCACAGGTAACTTCTCCAGTGGCGTCACAGTTTTCGTTGTCAATCAGGACTTTAAAATTGTGTTTAGGAATGATCTCTTTAACCAGAACGTAAGTACAGTTTTTCTGAAAGCTGTAGTATTGACCATCAAATGTGACATAGTGTGGATCTCCCCAGCCAGTGCAAATACCTGCAATAAGTGGATATAAAAAAAGTGGCTGTTACCATTGTTCTGTGTTCCAAGAAACTTTGGACTGCTTGAAAAGTTGTACTCACATTTGCATTCGTAATGGAAACAACAACCATCTTCATCATAAACCCTCACTGGGGGGTGACCATTTTCACACACTGGTATGGTTACTGGATCACACGGCTTGTGTTCTGATAGCACTTTTCCATCGTCACACATTTCTATGGTGCAGTTGTTTGGAATCCACGTTTCACCATGCTGAGGATAACAAAACCACATATTTGGCAAGCTACTACCAGAAAAAGCATACACAAAAGGAATTGGTTTTGAGCTTTTTTAAGGTACATTAACGGTATGCACTCCCAATGGCAAACAGGTGACATCATATTTACTTAAACAATGCATTACATTAGAGCATACCAGTGTTTTCATTGCCGATTATAAGTTTGAATTATTTGTTTTTAATTGAGATTTACTGGTGTTGTTATGGCACCTCAGTACAAAAATTGTCAATAGTTCTAAATATTGTAAAAGAGTCACATACCTTCCTTGGTGGGTCAAGGTAGGAACAGTCCTTAGGAGGAGCTGCTGTACTGGCGGTTGTAGAGACAACTTGGGTTGTTATTGCGGGCGTAGTTAAGGTGGTGGTAGGACTTGGCGGAGTGGTTGACTGACACAGTCCGATATGCTTGTCAACATGGCAAGTCATATTACAATAGGCTGTAAAACACCAGCCTGCCTCATCTGTTTTATTGTAAATTGTAGTCCCTGAAGAAAACAATAAGAAATAAATAATAATCAGAGGAGTTACGGAAAATACATTGTCGTTTTTAGATTAGAAATTCATTATATGGGTTGGGGTTAAAATAAACATAGATGGACGTAATTCAAACAGCAAAGACATCTATGGTTTTCTTTTTACTTTTTAAATTGATCTCAACTCTGTACATTGCTGCTGGAATTTTAATTTTCCTGAACGAACTCTCCTGAAGGAATCAATAAATATCCATCTATCCATCTATCTATCTATCTATCTATCTATCTATCTATCTATCTATCTATCTATCTATCTATCTATCTATCTATCTATCTATCTATCTATATATCTATCTATCTATCTATCTATCTATCTATCTATCTATCTATCTATCTATCTATCTATCTATGGCTGTTCATGTTCATGTGCCACATTTCAACATGTAGGCTCGGCAGCCATACATTTTCTGTAAAGCTAGTCCTCATTAAGTTTGTGGGTAAGATCCAATCCATCTCAGTTGATTTGAGGACGAGAGGCGAGGTATTGCCTGTACG
Organism: Nerophis ophidion; assembly: GCF_033978795.1. Taxonomy (NCBI): domain Eukaryota; kingdom Metazoa; phylum Chordata; class Actinopteri; order Syngnathiformes; family Syngnathidae; genus Nerophis; species Nerophis ophidion. The sequence continues at coordinate 27,633,122 of NC_084622.1, forward strand.
AGGGTTGTCCCGATACCAATATTTTAGTACCACAAAATGTTGTCTTTTCAATACTTTTCAAAAGGTAAAAATGTCATATTGGCTTCATTTTAACGTAATATCTTATGATATATTGAACATATGTTTCCTCTTGCGCTCAGAGAACAATTTTAGGAAGTTAAAACAAAAAATAAATAGCATTAAACACACTGGACTTTTGTTATTGTGTCAAAAAAACAAATTTAAAAGATAAAAACTAATTTTGAAAGACATTTAACATATTGGGCTTTTCTTATATCACTCAAAGAACAATTTAAAAGTGCATGTATTATTTGTACAGCCTGCCATAATCTAGGATTAGGTTACAATAGAATATAACACTTTGTTGACATGATATTAAATGCTTCATGTTTTATCTTAGTCTGTGCTTTAATACAAATACAATCATTGGTAAATACTAAAAACAATGTGCACTCGGTGTAATATAAAGACGGTGGTACCTGTCAAGTTAAGGACATGGGTCAAGAAGTGTGTGCGTAAGCGTGTGTGTGTGTGTGTGTCAGACAGTATGAGTGGAAAAGAAGAGCAACAGCCCATATAAAACACAAAAGGGATGTTTGTTTGTATGTTTCAGTCTGCAGCTGCTTAATAAACTGACAGATAAGATATATAGCAGGTATAACACTGGTTAAAGATAAAACACAAATTGTAGGAATTTGTAAAAAAAACTCAGTCATTCACTTGCATCACTTTATGCTACGTGGGAGCTTTTGACTCCGCTAAAAATTGGCAACTAGCCAACCAGTCAAAACATGCGGAGCGAGTTAACCATAGTACTTGTCGCTCTTTAAATTCCTTGTACAGATCTAACTGCTTGTTATTTAAATATTTATCTAGGTTTGAAGCAAAGGTTGTAATAATCTATTGCCACCTTTCGCGATGCATTTTTTAAAGGAACGCTTTCGTGCTTAAAGTATCACTTTTATCGATAGTTTTGAAGCCCAAATACCGCTATATTGTATTCCACACACCCTCGTTGTTAACCAGCAGAATTGCTGTGTTTTTGGGTCATTTTTCTTCTCCACAATGTTTCTGCTTGTATGCACTCTAAGTGTGGATTTTGACACACTCAACATCATGTGCCTCGGCTCTGTACACCACAGTCGCACGGCAGCATGCAGAGGAAAAAAAAAATACTAGTATTTTTCAAAGGCAGTATAGTATCGTTTTTAATTCATTCGTACTTTAAAGGGGAACTTTTGGGGAATTTTGCCTATCGTTTACAATCATTATGAAAGACATGACTACTGATGTATTTAAAAAAATATATTTCTTAATATTAAAAAAACTTAAATAAAAGTCTGCTTACAGCGGAGCCAATGGGAGCTCCACTATTCTGCCCTTTAAATCCGATAAATAACTATTCAAAAAGCCAAGTTTGTTTATTGGTGATATTGTTATTATAAGCGCTAACGCAGACAAACTATTTATAGTGGCGACTTGATCACTACCGTTTGTGTCTATCTTACATTATCGAATGGTCTGCTGTTGCCTCACTTGATTGCTCCCTGTAAGTTTATCGGAGATCATATATCATGCTTATCACCTGGATGGCTGTGAATATAACCCAACAAGTTGGGACACTTTGACCACCATTCAGGACCTGGAACTGGCAATACAAAGAACGCTTGTTCCTCCCGGCCTACCAACCCTGTTTCTTTGCGAGGATAATGAGACATTTTTCATTTAAAAAGGACTATATGAACACCCCAGCAGTGTGCATCCTAATGACAGCAGACTTTGCACAGTAAATAATGTTTTATTATGTTTGTTGGCGCTCATGAAGTCTGCAGTGAGCAAAATCAGTGATGAAAAAACAACAACCAAACTTCGTTTTTGAAATTAATGTGTCGCCTATGTTTAATATGATCAAAATACGTAAATTTTAAATGATAAATGTGCCTGTTACTACATTAAATATATACTTACATCATGTATATAAAACCCTAATGGAAGTGTTTGGATGTTTTTTTAGGGGCTCTATAGGAAGAATTGAACGGCTCCCATAGGCTCCATCATGAGCAGAGTTTTGATCACATTTATTTAATATTTAGAATGCTTTAAAAAAAATTGGTCATCATGTCTTTCATAATGATTATGAACGTTAGGCCAAATTCCCAAATATGTACAGTTCCCCTTTAATAGTACCGGTATGCCGTAAAACCTTAGCCTGTACTGGTTGCTCATCAATCACATGGCGCATTTAAACATTCAGATTTACACAGATGGACTATTTGTTTTTTATGAATATGACAGCAATAAAATCATCCGTACTTACCAGGATAGAAAATGTGACCCAAATATTTGCAGAAGCACTGAGTGGTTTGGCCTGCTGTCGAAGACTTAGAAGTTGTCAAAGGCTTTTGCGTTGCCTGCGTGTTTGTGGCAGCTGTTGTACTCAACCTTTCTGTTGTGGTTATGACTGTGGTCTTTACATTTTCTGTAGTAACATTGGTGGGTTTTTCTGTAGATTTCGTGGTCAGCGTCTCTGTGGTTTTGGCAGTGGTGCTGTGCTGTTCTGTAGTCACTGTAGTTACTCTTTCTGTGACTTTGGCTGTAGTCCATGTAGTACCAATAGTTTCTGAGGCTGAGGTTGTTTCTACTATTGTGGTGGTAGTGGTCGGTCTCTCTGTAGTTGTGGGATTTTCTGTGACAATTGTTGTTACTAAAGTTGTGGCAGCAATGGTAGTTATTTTTTCTGTAGATGCTGTGCTGGGTTTTTCTGTTACTGCAACAGTTGTGGTTTGTTTCTCTGTTGATGTGCTTGGCAATTCTGTAACTCGTGTTGGCCTTACTGTAGTAGTGGTAGGTAGTTCACTGGTCTGGTTGGTTGTGGCAGAAATAGTTGTACGCTTTTCTGTAGTTAGAGCAACAGTAGTACTTCCATTTTGTGTAACTGTGGTGGTAGTTTTTTTTGTAGTTGTTGTTGGTACTTCTGTAGCTGTGGTGGGTTTTTCTGTGGGTGTAATGGTTGTTTTGCTCATAGTTGTATGCTTTTCTGTCGTGGCTGCAGCAGTGCTAGCCTTTTTTGTTGTCATTACATGTGTTGTTATCTTCTCAGTTGTAACTGTGGTATGGTTTGTTGGGATGGTTGTTGGTATGGATGGCTTTTCTGTGGTTGTTGTTATGGTGGTGGGCTCTTCTGTGAATGTTGTGGGCTGGATGGTTGTTTTGATAGGTTTTGCTGTAGTAGTTGGGGCCTTAGTTGCAGATGTTACTAAGGGTCCTGTCGATGGCTCGAGTGTAACAACCGTGTATGTAACAACTTCAGGTGTTGTCGTGATGGGTTTTCCTTTTGTTGTGACTGCGTTTGTGGTAGGACTTTCTGTGGTTGTTCTTTTTAGCTTTGTCGTGGCTACCATTTCTGTCGTTCCTACAGTTGGCTTCTCCGTAATTTCAGTAGTTCGTTTTTCTGTGGTTTTGGCTGTGGTGCTAGGCTCTTCTGTAGTTACTGTAGTTACTTTTTCTGTGACTTTGGCTGTAGTCGAAGTAGTTCCAATCGTTTCTGAGGCTGTGATTGTTTCTGCCTCTGTAATGGCAGTGGTTGGTCTCTCTGTAGTTGTGAGATTTTCTGTGACAGTGGTTGGCATCTCTGTTGTTGCAGCAATGGTGCTTACTTTTTCTGTAACTGCGCCTGTAGTGCTGTGTCGCTCAGTTGCTGTGCTTGGGAATTCTGTAACGGTTGTTGGTCTTTCAGTAGTTGTAGTGGGACGTTCAGTGGCTTGGTTGGTAGTGACAGCCACTGTCGTGGGGTGTTCTATGGTTATAGAAACAGTAGTACTGGCATTTTGCGTAACTGTGGTGATAGGTTTTTCTGTAACTGTCGTTGTTTGTATTTCTGTAGCTGTGGTGGTTTTTTCTGTGTGTGTAATGGTTGTTTTGGCCATAGTTGTATGCTTTTCTGTTGTTGTGGCTGCAGCAGTGCTGGCTTTTCCGGTTGTCATCAAACGTGTTGTACTCTCAGATGTAACTGTGGTAGGATTTGTTGGTGTAGTCGTTGGTATGGATGGCTTTTCTGTGGTTGTTGTTACGGTGGTGGGCTCTTCTGTGAATGTTGTGGGCTGGATGGTTGTTTTGATAGGTTTTGTTGTAGTAGTTGGGGCCTTAGTTGCTGATGTGACTAAAGGTCCTGTCGATGGTTCGAATGTAACAACCGTGTATGTAACAACTTCAGGTGTTGTCGTGATGGGTTTTCCTTTTGTTGTGACTGCGTTTGTTGTAGGACTTTCTGTGGTTGTTCTTTTTAGCTTTGTCGTGGCTACCATTTCTGTCGTTCCTACAGTTGGCTTCTCCGTAATTTCAGTAGTTCGTTTTTCTGTGGTTTTGGCTGTGGTGCTAGGCTCTTCTGTAGTTACTGTAGTTACTTTTTCTGTGACTTTGGCTGTAGTCGAAGTAGTTCCAATCGTTTCTGAGGCTGTGATTGTTTCTGCCTCTGTAATGGCAGTGGTTGGTCTCTCTGTAGTTGTGAGATTTTCTGTGACAGTGGTTGGCATCTCTGTTGTTGCAGCAATGGTGCTTACTTTTTCTGTAACTGCGCCTGTAGTGCTGTGTCGCTCAGTTGCTGTGCTTGGGAATTCTGTAACGGTTGTTGGTCTTTCGGTAGTTGTAGTGGGACGTTCAGTGGCTTGGTTGGTAGTGACAGCCACTGTCGTGGGGTGTTCTATGGTTATAGAAACAGTAGTACTGGCTTTTTGCGTAACTGTGGTGATAGGTTTTTCTGTACCTGTCGTTGTTTGTACTTCTGTAGCTGTGGTGGTTTTTTCTGTGTGTGTAATGGTTGTTTTGGCCATAGTTGTATGCTTTTCTGTCGTTGTGGCTGCAGCAGTGCTGGCCTTTCCGGTTGTCATCAAACGTGTTGTACTCTCAGATGTAACTGTGGTAGGATTTGTTGGTGTAGTCGTTGGTATGGATGGCTTTTCTGTGGTTGTTGTTACGGTGGTGGGCTCTTCTGTGAATGTTGTGGGCTGGATGGTTGTTTTGATAGGTTTTGTTGTAGTAGTTGGGGCCTTAGTTGCTGATGTGACTAAAGGTCCTGTCGATGGTTCGAATGTAACAACCGTGTATGTAACAACTTCAGGTGTTGTTGTGATGGGTTTTCCTGTTGTTGTGACTGCGATTGTGGTAAAACTTGCTGTGGTTGTTATTTTTGGCTTTGTTGTGGCTACCATTTCTGTCGTTCCTACAGTTGGCTTCTCCGTAACTTCAGTTGTCAGTTTTTCTGTAGTTTTGGCTGTGGTGCTAGGCACTGTAGTTAATTTTCCAGTGACTTTGGCTGTAGTCAAGGTAGTTCCAATAGTTTCTGAGGCTGTGGTTGTTTCTACCACTGCAGTGACAGTGGTTGGTCTCTCTGTAGTTGTTGGATTTTCTGTGACAGTGGTTGGTTTTTCTGTTGTTGCAGCAATGGTGCTTATTTTCTCTGTTGATGCAGTGCTGGGTTTTTCTGTAACTGCAACTGTTGTGGTGTGTCGTTCAGTTGTTGTGCTTGGGAACTCTGTAAATGTTGTTGGTCTTTCAGTAGTTGTAGTGGGACGTTCAGTGGCTTGGTTGGTTGTGGCAGCCACAGTTGTGGGGTGTTCTGTGGTTACAGCAACAGTAGTACTGGCCTTTTGCGTAACTGTGGGGGTAGGTTTTTCTGTAACTGTGGTTGTTGTTGTTGTTGGTACTTCTGTACTTGTGGGTTTTTCTGTGCGTGTAATTGTTGTTTTGGCATTTGTCATAGGGTTTTCTGTGGTTGTGGCTTCAGTAGAGATGGATTTTTCTGTTGTCATTGCAGGTGTTGTTGCACTTGTAGTTGCAACCTTGGTTGGCGTAATACACTCATTATTGCAACATTTTAGTTGTATCTCATAATCGTAACAAATTGGAGGGATGCCTTGGTCTTTGTTATGACAGATCAGTCCATCTGTAGGGTTACATGTTACTTTCTGATCCAGTTCATCCAAAGATAAATCTGGGTACTGTTTTGCTCTGCATTCTATTTGAAGTGGTTGCTCACATTCACTCAGATTTGGATCGGTCATATTACCAATTGATTCATATTCTCCACCGTCAGGGGAAAAGTCAGGATAATGATTGTTGATCCAGGGTGAAGAGTGACAAACGACACAGTCAGATGGTTTTGATGTTGTTTTTTCTGTGGTTGTGGTGGTAACTGTGGTTGGGTTTGTTGGTACAGTCGTTGGTATGGATGGCTTTTCTGTGGCTGTTGTTACGGTGGTGGGCTCTTCTGTGAATGTTGTTGGCTGGATGGTTGTTTTGATGGGTTTTGCTGTATTAGTTGGTGCCTTAGTTGTAGATGTGACTAGGGGTCCTGTCGATGGTTCGAATGTAACAACCGTGATGGGTTTTCCTGTTGTTGTGACTGCGGTTGTGGTAAAACTTTCTGTGGTTGTTCTTTTTGGCTTTGTTGTGGCTACCATTTCTGTCGTTCCTACGGTTGGCTTCTCTGTAACTTCAGTAGTCAGTTTTTCTGTGGTTTTGGCTGTGGTGCTCGGCTCTTCTGTAGTAAATTTTCCTGTGACTTTGGCTGTAGTCAAGGTAGTTCCAATCGTTTCTGAGGCTGTGGTTGTTTCTACCACTGCAGTGACAGTGGTTGGTCTCTCTGTAGTTGTGGGATTTTCTGTGACAGTGGTTGGTATTTCTGTTGTTGCAGCAATGGTGCTTATTTTTTCTGTTGATGCAGTGCTGGGTTTTTCTGTAACTGCAACTGTTGTGGTGTGTCGTTTAGTTGTGCTTGGGAACTCTGTAAATGTTGTTGGTCTTTCAGTAGTTGTAGTGGGACGTTCAGTGGCTTGGTTGGTTGTGGCAGCCACAGTTGTGGGGTGTTCTGTGGTTACAGCAACAGTAGTACTGGCCTTTTGCGTAACTGTTATGATAGGTTTTTCTGTAACAGTGGTTGTTGTTGTTGGTTCTTCTGTACTTGTGGGTTTTTCTGTACGTGCAATTGTTGTTTTGGCATTAGTCGTATGCTTTTCTGTGGTTGTGGCTTTAGTAGAAATTGATTTTTCTGTTGTAATTGCAGGTGTTGTTTCACTTGTAGTTGCAACCTTGGTTGGCGTGACACACTCATTAATGCAACATTTGAGTTGTATCTCATAGTCGTAACAAATTGGAGGGATGCCTTGGTCTTTGTTATGACAGATCAGTCCATCTGTAGGGTTACATGTTACTTTCTGATCCAGTTCATCCAAAGATAAATCTGGGTACTGTTTTGCTCTGCATTCTATTTGAAGTGGTTGCTCACATTCACTCAGATTTGGATCAGTCATATTACCAATTGATTCATATTCTCCACCGTCAGGAGAAAAGTCAGGATAATGGTTGTTGATCCAGGGTGAAGAGTGACAAACGACACAGTCGGATGGTTTTGATGTTGTTTTTTCTATGGTTGTGGTGGTAATTGTGGTTGGGTTTGTTGGTACAGTCGTTGGTATGGATGGCTTTTCTGTGGTTGTTGTTACGGTGGTAGGCTCTTCTGTGGATGTTGTTGGCTGGATGGTCGTTTTGATGGGTTTTGCTGTAGTAGTTGGGGCCTTAGTTGCTGATGTTACTAAAGGTCCTGTCGATGGTTCGAATGTAACAACCGTGATGGGTTTTCCGGTTGTTGTGACTGCGGTCGTGGTAAAACTTGCTGTGGTTGTTCTTTTTGGCTTTGTTGTGGCTACCATTTCTGTCGTTCCTACGGTTGGCTTCTCTGTAACTTCAGTAGTCAGTTTTTCTGTGGTTTTGGCTGTGGTGCTCGGCTCTTTTGTAGTTAATTTTCCTGTGACTTTGGCTGTAGTCATGGTAGTTCCAATCGTTTCTGAAGCTGTGGTTGTTTCTACCACTGCAGTGACAGTGGTTGGTCTCTCTGTAGTTGTGGGATTTTCTGTGACAGTGGTTGGTATTTCTGTTGTTGCAGCAATGGTGCTTATTTTTTCTGTTGATGCAGTGCTGGGTTTTTCTGTGACTGCAACTGTTGTGGTGTGTCGTTTAGTTGTGCTTGGGAACTCTGTAAATGTTGTTGGTCTTTCAGTAGTTGTAGTGGGACGTTCAGTGGCTTGGTTGGTTGTGGCAGCCACAGTTGTGGGGTGTTCTGTGGTTACAGCAACAGTAGTACTGGCCTTTTGCGTAACTGTTGTGGTAGGTTTTTCTGTAACTGTAGTTGTTGTTGTTGGTACTTCTGTACTTTTGGGTTTTTCTGTGGGTGCAGTAGTTGTTTTGGCATTAGTCGTATGCTTCTCTGTGGTTGTGGCTTCAGTAGAAATTGATTTCCCTGTTGTAATTGCAGATGTTGTTTCACTTGTAGTTGCAACCTTGGTTGGCGTGACACACTCATTAATGCAACATTTGAGTTGTATCTCATAGTCGTAACAAATTGGAGGGATGCCTTGGTCTTTGTTATGACAGATCAGTCCATCTGTAGGGTTACATGTTACTTTCTGATCCAGTTCATCCAAAGATAAATCTGGGTACTGTTTTGCTCTGCATTCTATTTGAAGTGGTTGCTCACATTCACTCAAATTTGGATCGGTTATATTGCCAAGTGATTCATATTCTCCACCGTCAGGAGTAAAGTCAGGATAATGATTGTTGATCCAAGGTGAAGAGTGACAAACAACACAGTCAGATGGTTTTGATGTTGTTTTTTCTATGGTTGTAGTAGTAACTGTGGTTGGGTTTGTTGGTACATTTGTTGGTATGGATGGCTTTTCTGTGGTTGTTGTTACGGTGGTGGGCTCTTCTGTGAATGTTGTGGGCTGGATGGTTGTTTTGATAGGTTTTGCTGTAGTAGTTGGGGCCTTAGTTGCTGATGTGACTAAAGGTCCTGTCGATGGTTCGAATGTAACAACCGTGTATGTAACAACTTCAGGTGTTGTCGTGATGGGTTTTCCTGTTGTTGGGACTGCGGTTGTGGTAAAACTTTCTGTGGTTGTTCTTTTTGGCTTTGTTGTGGCTACCATTTCTGTCGTTCCTACGGTTGGCTTCTCTGTAACTTCAGTAGTCAGTTTTTCTGTGGTTTTGGCTGTGGTGCTCGGCTCTTCTGTAGTAAATTTTCCCGTGACTTTGGCTGTAGTCAAGGTAGTTCCAATCGTTTCTGAGGCTGTGGTTGTTTCTACCGCTGCAGTGGCAGTGGTTGGTCTCTCTGTAGTTGTGGGATTTTCTGTGACAGTGGTTGGTATTTCTGTTGTTGCAGCAATGGTGCTTATTTTTTCTGTTGCTGCAGTGCTGGGTTTTTCTGTAACTGCAACTGTTGTGGTGTGTCGTTCAGTTGTGCTTGGGAACTCTGTAAATGTTGTTGGTCTTTCAGTAGTTGTAGTGGGACGTTCAGTGGCTTGGTTGGTTGTGACAGCCACAGTTGTGGGGTGTTCTGTGGTTACAGCAACAGTAGTACTGGCCTTTTGCGTAACTGTGGGGGTAGGTTTTTCTGTAACTGTGGTTGTTGTTGTTGGTACTTCTGTACTTTTGGGTTTTTCTGTGGGTGCAGTAGTTGTTTTGGCATTAGTCGTATGCTTCTCTGTGGTTGTGGCTTCAGTAGAAATTGATTTTTCTGTTGTAATTGCAGATGTTGTTTCACTTGTAGTTGCAACCTTGGTTGGCGTGACACACTCATTAATGCAACATATGAGTTGTATCTCATAGTCGTAACAAATTGGAGGGATGCCTTGGTCTTTGTTATGACAGATCAGTCCATCTGTAGGGTTACATGTTACTTTCTGATCCAGTTCATCCAAAGATAAATCTGGGTACTGTTTTGCTCTGCATTCTATTTGAAGTGGTTGCTCACATTCACTCAAATTTGGATCGGTTATATTGCCAAGTGATTCATATTCTCCACCGTCAGGAGTAAAATCAGGATAATGATTGTTGATCCAAGGTGAAGAGTGACAAACAAGACAGTCAGATGGTTTTGATGTTGGGTTTTTGGTGGTTGTGGTGGTAACTGTGGTTGGGTTTGTTGTTACAGTCGTTGGTATCGATGGCTTTTCTGTGGTTGTTGTTACGGTGGTGGGCTCTTCTGTGAATGTTGTGGGCTGGATGGTTGTTTTGATGGGTTTTCTGGTTGTTGTAGTTTGGGCCTTAGTGGTTGCTGGTGTTGAAGTCGGTCTCTCTGTGATTACAACAATACAAAATTAATCATATTTTTTAGATGGAAACATTTGTTGTTTAGAAATCATTTTGTATTTTATAGTTATTGATTCTTACCTGTCACAAACACAAATTCAGTTGTTGTTGGCTGTTGTGTGGTTGAAAAACTGCACGGCCTAACCACCCTTGTAATATTTCCATGTTCTCCACAATAGGCAGTAATACAGGTTCCATCTCCATCATGAATATCATATACAATTTCTCCATACTTGTATATTTGCCCCTTATATAAGCAAGTGCAAGCTGCAAAACAATAACAAAGGTAAACAATAATATTTTAAAGTAATAGCTCAGAGCTCACATAAAGAGTAATTAACATATGTAAATCTGCAATGTTATGTTTTTTTTTTTTTTTTACCTTTGGCATCATAGGTACACTCCTTCTTTGTTGAAATACATTTACTGAAGGGCAAAAAAGAAAATCAAGCACTAAAAATGCATTCATTTTTCCTTAAAAAAAGACCTATTGAATACATTTGAGTGAAAAATATCCTACCACGTCTGACAGTTTTCTGTTTGAGGCATTATCTCTCCTTCTGTGTAGTGCTTCTCGTCGTCATCATAGCATCCACAGTCTTCCCTGGACACACACTCCATGGTTTCCTCTTCCAAATACGGTTTTTCCGGGGGACACCTCGGATAGCAGCCTTAGAGACAGGTAAGGTAAACAATAAAAACACAGACTCTCTGGAGTATAAAAATCAGGAAGACCTAATGAAAGTGCAATAGTTTTGACTAATGCCATTGCTGATTGTTGTACTTGTGTCATTCATACCTTCTAACGGTGGGATTTGTGTATAGCATTGTCCTGAGGGATTCCTGCATGTTTCCATGCATGGTTTTCCACAAGGCTCGTAGTGCCATTCACATTCACCCTCAGGATTGTAGTAATCACAGAATACAGCTAAATAATGACAAGAAAAAAAGTGATGGGCACAGTTTACACAATGATGATTACGCAGTTATATTTGGATTTATTCCCCAGAAACATAAACAAAACACTTACGACAGATAGTGGGTGTTCTCCATTTTATACAAGCTCCAGCCTTATTACATGCGGCTGCGTAGGCAGCAACAGTTGAGCAGAAGCATTCACAATCTCCTCCAGTATTGCAGGCACATGTATCTTTTACACAAGCATCGTAATAATTATGTGGATCCACCTTTTAAAAATAAATGGACAAAAAATACAGTTAGATTTGTAATCTCTAATAACTTTTAATGTGCTATATACTGTATATTCATAAACACAGTACGGTGGATTACCATTGAATGGCAAGCATCAAATATTTCACTTTTGATGATGCTGCAGTGTTTCAGAGCCCACGCCTGCCTGTTTGAGTACAGCACGCAGGGATTTCGTAGCGCGTTTGTGTTGGGACAGCTCGGGGACACTTTCCAGCTGTTTCCGAACTTGAAGGCGTCCACCACAACCTCTTTGTTTCTGGTAGTAAAATCATTTTTGACGCTACCGTCGTAATTTCCGCACAGACCACAAACTTTCCCCTGGAATTTAATAAAACAGAGTTAGTTTCTAAATAAACTTTTTTGGATCCTTAATATTTTTTTAAGACCATTTTTTTGTAGACTGGAATTATTTTACAGCATATTCAATTAATTTCAAAAACAAGAACTAGGTGCACAAGTATTGAGTCTGAATTTGTACCCACTATAACTGAAATACCCTGTTGCTAATTTCAATTAGTTTTAAATAACTAATTTAGGATACAAGTGTTTTAGGTTAAGAGTGCTGTCAAAGTAGCAATTAAACTAGTAAGTTGAGGTACTACTATAAATTGTTACAATATGTTGCAAACACCCAACGATATTAACACAAAACTCATGGCATGTACTGATTATATTTGAACCTGCGTGTATATTTTCTAAATAAATTCATAGTTGTGCACCTACTTGTTTTTTGTAATCAATGACGATGTACATTGTATTGTCATTCCTTCTCAAATACACCATTAAGCACCCAAAATATGTGTGTATAAACTTGGAACCGTACTCACCTTGAATGTGGAGCTAAGTTTAATCATGACCGTCGTCTTTTTATTCCAGATCAGAACAAGTCCATTCTTTGCCTCAATGACAACATACATACCGATAGTGTGGACTTTATAGGGAATGTCTAACCCTTTGTTTTGTTTGATAACTTTGACATTTTCCTCTTTAAGGATAATTTCATTTTTCTGAAAGAGAAAAAAAAAGTAGTTCATAATAACGTCTGTGTTTTTCTAACAATATCATTTATTGCTTATGAATAATGTACCCCGAGGAAGAGTTTGATGGCAGTGGAGCAGACGTTGTCACTTGTCCCACATGGAATGCTCTCAGTCAGGACCCTGAAGGTGCCCTCCTTACTGTCCCCACAGTAATCCTAGAGGAAAATGATGTCAGTTTCCTATAAACTCTGCTGCAAAAAAATACCCTCTGGACAATTTTCCCTTTAAATTGGAAAATTTCAATACTTTGTCGATGGTCATTTGGCAAAAGGATTGAAAGGAATCCTCTAAGCAGAATTATTGGGGTAGAGCCTCAATCATCTAACTTTAACAAATCCAAACAAGAATCTCATAGCATTCACAATTTTTTTGCTAGAAAACGCATTGCGTTAGATTGGAAGGCAACAAACAGAGCCTCCTTGCCACATCCTCTGGATTAAAGATGTTCTTTATTTTTTCAAACTGGAGAAGATTAGGTTGACATTGAATAGTTGTTCTGCAAAGTTTCAAGAACTGTGGGTTGCCTCTCTGAGATATGTAGGAGAGACTGACTTCCAAATCAACCCCGATTGAGACCCAATTAAAATCCGGGTTGTTGATGCCTTCTGTGTGTTGGTTGTCGTGTCTCTCTAAGGCCATTCAAGAATGCAGCTGTCTGGGGTTTTATGTTGATATCTGTCAGTATTTTTTTAAAACTTTTTTATGTATTTGTTTATAATTTGTTTTAATTTATTTTTATTAATATTATGATTTATTTTTTGGTTACTTGTTTGGTGGGGAAGTATTTGATGTACAGTACAGGCCAAAAGTTTGGACACCCCTTCTCCTTATTCAATAGGTTTTTATTTCCATGACTATTTGCATTGTAGATTGTCACTGAAGGCATCAAATATATGAATAAACACATGTGCAGTTATGTACTTAACAAATAAAAGGGAAATGACTGAAAACATGTTTTATATTCTCTTTTTTTTTCAAAATAGCCACCCCATTAGCTCTGATTACTTCTTTGCACACTCTTGGCATTTTCTCGATGAGCTTCAAAAGCACAACTGTGAAGTGAAAACCATTTCAGGTGACTACCACTTGAAGCTCATCGAGAGAATGCTAAGAGTGTGCGAAAAAGTAATCAGAGCAAAGGGTGGCTATTTTGAAGAAACTAGAATATAAAACATGTTTTCAGTTATTTCACCTTTTTTTGTTGAGTACATAACTCCACATGTGTTCATTCATAGTTTTGAGGCCTTCAGTGACAATCTACAATGTAAATAGTCATGAAAATAAAGAAAACACATTGAATGAGAAGCTGTGTCCAATTTTTTGGCCTTTGCTATATTTCGGACCATTCCTATCAATTGTTTGTGACTGAAAATCCAATAAAGAAATGTTACGAAAAACAAATGATGTCAGGAGAATGCAAAAACATTTTTTGATAAACACACATGGCATACCTGAGTGAAGACGTAACCACAGTCCCCATTGAAGGAGAATTTCTTCTCATCATAGGTGATGTAATGGCCTTCCCCGTATATTGTGCAGGTTCCATCACACTGCTGTTCGGTGCATTGCCATTGTCTGCTTTTGCAAGTGCTGTTGTTACGCAAAAAACAGCATGTGAGACACACAGAATACTATAATCTTTCAAAATGGTCACAACTAAAAAAAGAACGCTGACCAGGTGTTGCAGTCCACTTTAACAGTCTGTCCAGCCTGGTAGGATTGTCCGTTGTACGTGCAGGGACATTGGGACTCCTCAATACATCCTCCTTCACCATCGGACAACAGACCAGCAGGGCAGACGCAGCCTGAGACACAATGTGAGCTGACCTGTACAGTTGTCACATAAGGTTTTAGTATTTGTAAATGACTTACAGTACTGTACACTCAGTGGCCAACATGAGAAATTGCTGCTAGAGATGTCCTGATCGATCCGCCAACGATCAGTATCAGCCAATTTTCTTGATTATGTCTTTCAATGCTGATCACAAATGCCAATCCCTTCTGCTTGATCGATTACAACTTTTATTAGTACATTGCACAGTACAGTACATATTCCGTACGATTGACCACTAAATGGTAACACCCGAATACATTTTTCAACTTGCTTAAAGGCCTACTAAAATGAGATTTTCTTATTTAAACGGGAATAGCAGGTCTATTCTATTTTTCATACATGATCATTTTGCGATATTGCTATATTTTTGCTCAAAGGATTTAGTAGAGAACAACGACGATAAAGTTCACAACTTTTGGTCGCTCCTTTACCGGAAGTATGTGCGCGTGATGTCACGAGTTGCAGGGCTCCACACATATTCACACTGTTTATAATGGGAGCCACCAGCAGTAAGGGCAATTCAGACCGAGAAAGCGACAATTCCCCCGTTAATTTGAGCGAGGATGAAAGATTTGTGAATTAGGATATTGATAGTGAAGGATAGAAATAAAAAAAAAAAAGCGACGGCTCCGGGCGGCGGCAGTGTGAGCGTTTCAGATGTAATTAGACACATTTACTAGGATAATTTTGGAAGATTCCTTATCTGCTTATTGTTTTAATAGTGTTTTAGTGAGTTTCTAAAGACATACCTCGAGGTCGGACGGCTGTAGTGAACACGCAGTGTCTCAGAGAGAAGCCGAGGAGCCAAGCTCACAGCTGCCTTTTTTGACAGCTACAGCAGGAGGAAGTCCCATAATCCACTGATTTTTCCGGTTAGACTTAATATCACAATTTTCCCATCTAAAGACATGTTGGTTGACGTAGAGAAAACATGTTCGCTTGACCGCTCTGCTTCACAACAAACAAAGAAACACCGGCTGTGTCTCAGTGCTATAGACAGCTTCAATCCACTGCTTTCCACCCACAGCATTGTTCCTTATAGTCTCCATTATTAAATGAACAAATTGCAAAAGATTCAGCAACACAGATGTCCAAAATACTGTGTAATTACGCCACGAACAGAGACGACTTTCAGCCGTGTTTGGTGCCTTGCTAATATGTCCCCTCCAACACGTGACGTCACACGTACGCGTCATCATTCCGCGACGTTTTCAACAAGAAACTCGCGGGAAATTTAAAATTGAAATTTAGTAAAATAAAAAGGCCGTATTGGCATGTGTTGCAATGTTAAGATTTCATCATTGATATATAAACTATCAGACTGCGTCGTCGGTAGTAGTGGGATTCAGTAGGCCTTTAAGTCGGGGACCACATTAATCAATTCATGGCTAATATTAGATTCGTTTTTAGTCCCCCAGCTAACAAGCTAACAGCTAATTATGTGTCTCCATACAGTGGGTAGCCCCTTCCCTAAGTTAATAGTAATAATCTACATAACGGGAAATAAACGACAATTCTTAGTATCTCAGGCATCATCATCAAATAGTAGGACGAGGCTAAACATGTTACTCACCGAGAACAAGCAAAAGTAGGCATATTAATAGCCAAGCTAGCTTAAAACAACCATAGAAATAAATGCTTGGTAAAATTTAAGGAGAGTAAATGGAAACAGATAACAGCAGAAAGTAAGCAACTATTAACAGGAATGAACAATTAGATTAAAAAGAGTCTATAAAGAGGATAATGCAACAACAACTGCTGGTTGTTGTTACATTGTCAGTCAGTAAATGACACATACTGTAAGAGGAGGGCGTATCGATCCACAATTGGTGGCGTCGACACCAATAGTAATATCAGTATATCATCGATACTATAGTGATTAGATCAATATTTGTATTTTCTCAAAATCTTTTCTTTTGTTTTGCTAATGTTTACGAATCTAAATAATGATACCCTGGACAAAGTAAGATTTGAAGTGCAATTTTTTTTCAAAGATTAATACATAGGTTTTTTTACTTTTTTTTCGTTAATTGTTTTGATCAAACAATTGCATGTTATACAAAAGAATAAAGAACTTGTCAAAATATTGTGTTGATATTGTTAAATTGTCAAAAGCACTCAAATTTAAAAATGTCTATATGTGATCGGTAGAAGTATTAACATGAAATGATTAACAAGTTGAAAAACCTATTCGGGTGTTACCATTTAGTGGTCAATTGTACGGAATATGTACTGTACTGTGCAATCTACTAATAATATTTCTCAATCAATCAATGAAATTGGTATCGGCCGTTCTCCCTCATTGATCAGTGGTTCTCAAATGGGGGTACGCGTACCCCTGGGGGTACTTCAAGGTATGCCAAGGGGTACGTGAGATTTTTCAAAAATATTCTAAAAATAGTAACAATTCAAAAATCCTTTATAAATATATTTATTGAATAATACTTCAACAAAATATGAATGTAAGTTCATAAACTGTGAACAAAAATTCAACAATGCAATATTCAGTGTTGACAGATAGATTTTTTGTGGACATGTTCCATAAATATTGATGTTAAAGATTTCTTTCTTTTTGAAGAAATGTTTAAAATGAAGTTGAGGAATCCAGATGGATCTCTATTACAATCCCCAAAGAGGGTACTTTAAGTTGATGATTACTTCTATGTTTAGAAATCTTTATTTATAATTGAATAACTTGTTTATTTTTCAACAAGTTTTTAGTTATTTTTATATCTTTTTTTCCAAATAGTTCAAGAAAGACCACTACAAATGAGCAATATTTTGCACTGTTATACAATTTAATAAATCAGAAACTGATGACATAGTGCTGTATTTTACTTCATTATCTCTTTTTTCAACCAAAAATGCTTTGCTCTGATTAGGGGGTACTTGAATAAAAAAATATCCACAGGTGGTACATCACTGAAAAAAGGTTGAGAACCACTGCCATATATAATCGGTATTGGAATTGGCAGCATAAAACCTGAGCGGAACACTGCTGCTGCACATTCTAGGATGTTACCTCAGAGTATGTCCTTACAATAATATTTATGCACAGTTTTGAGTGACTGGTATTAATGTAGAATATATTACAGTACCGGTCAAAAGTTTGGACACACCTTCTCATTTCAATGCATTTTCTTCATTTTCATGACTATTTACATTGTAGATTGTCACTGAAGGCATCAAAACTATGACACCTGTGAAGTGAAAACCATTTCAAGTGACAATTTGAAGCTCATCAAGAGAATGCCAAGAGTGTGCAAAAAAGTAATCAAGTAATCAGGGCAAAGGGTGGCTATTTTGAAGAAACCAGAATATAAAACATGTTTCAGTTATTTCACCTTTTTATTGTTAAGTACATAACTCCACATGTGTTCATTCATAGTTTTGATGCCTTCAGTGACAATCTACAATGTAAATAGTCGTGAAAATAAAGAAAACACATTGAATGAAAAGGTGTGTCCAAATTTTTGGCCTGCACTGTAAATTTACTGTTTATACAAAGTTGGGTAGAGTTGACTGTATCATACTGCTTGATTATTTGGGGGAAGACAATGCAAACTATTTACAGTATGATGATATATACTTGTGCAACAATTCAACCACAGTAATACTTAAACATAGTCAAGGTTTCTGTGGTTTATCCGTTATACACTGCTCAATACCGGGGTAGAGCGGAATATACGTTTGTACGTTAGGTCTTAAAAAAATTCAGAGGCTATATCATCCCGACAAGCCTTTTTCGCAGGTTTCTGTATTTTTTCCTGACCTAATGTAATACTTAAATATATTGTTATATGACTACCTTTCTGACAGAGAGAGAGACACATTTAACATCAGTTAAGAATTAGAGTCACAGTCTTACACATTCTGTGTCCAAAGTTTGGCAGGTTTTCTGGCACTCTGACCCCGTATCACCTGGCTTTGCACTTGAGCAGTTGAAGAAAGTCATTGGCGCACTGCAGGCTGATCACAATGATCGAACATGTCAGAGAGGACACCACAAAAAAATCAAAAATAAAAAAAAATTACTAAATTGTATCTATTTTTAAGAATAGGCTGCAATAGATCTGGGTGCATTCATACATACTTTCAGTTGTGTGGTTTCCTGCACAGGTTAATTTTCCACTATGGCAGGAGCTGAAATGCAAAGAAAAGCATTTGGCAAAAATGTATATTTTGTCTTTTTTAAGGGATTTAATGCTCATTAAGGCAACTGTGTACAAATGGGTAATGGTGGTAAAACTACATAAAGAAAAAAAAACATATGCGTTCTCTCCACTATTGTGAAACCTCAATTTACGAACTCTCTATTGTACGAAGTTTTCGATGTACGAGCTGCAGATTGGATCCTGCGCTCGGGATCTTTCTGTGTGGAGTTTGCATGTTCTCCCCGTGACTACGTGTGTTCTCTCTGGGTACTCCGGCTTCCTCCCATCGCCGAACACATGCACCTGGGGATAGGTTTATTGGCAACACTAAACTGGGCCTAGTGTGTGAATGTGAGTGTGGATGTTGTCTGTCTATCTGTGTTGGCCCCGCGATGAGGTGGCGACTTGTCCAGGGTGTACCCCGCCTTCCACCCGAATACAGCTGAGATAGGCTACAGCACCCCCCGTGACCCTGAAAGGGATAAGCGGTAGGAAATGGATGGATGGAGCTGCAGATTGAATAAAAATATGCTTTTAGGTACAACCCTTTTCTCAGTGTACGAACGTTTCTTCCACCCACTGTGTGCCTCGCAGCACAGCCATTTTGTGCAGGGCAGCACATCCAGTGTGGGCAGGCTGATCGCTCTCAGTATTAGCTACTGTGATAGTATGTTTGGGGTTTGCTTTTCAAGTATTTTTTGCCATTTTTTTAAAAAGACTTCAAAGGAAACAATGGCCCGGCCATTTTTGATTTGAAAAAAAATTACTGGCAAGGTAAAGTAGATTTATTTTTATTCCTCATAATGGTAGAGCAACCTAGCTGTTAAAGTGAAGAAGTTTTGTGATTTCAGTGTGACAGCGTGTGTGTGTGTTGACAGGGTGGCTGCATATAAGGACAGGTCAGCTATGTAGTTGTTGTTTCAGCTTTGTTATAACAGGTTGATCCTTCACCGCCTTGTTATATATGTGTTGTATACAGTACTGTATAGTACTTTGTTCAAAGTGTAACTTACAAACTTTTACTAAAATATGGCCTTTTGTCAAGGCTGGAACCCATTATTCATGTTTACATTGTTTTTTTTATAGAGAAATTTGCTTCAATACCCAAACTTTTCCATGGGTGTGAGTTTTCCTTGCCCTTATGTGGGCCTACCGAGGATGTCGTAGTGGTTTGTGCAGCTCTTTGAGACACTAGTGATTTAGGGCTATATAAGTAAATATTGATTGATTGATTGATTATAAACCCTGTTCAAGAACTAATCAGGTTTGTAAATTATTTTTCCACTGTAAGTTGTTGTAGTGGTGGACTGTCCGTTTCCCACCTAGGGCTTCAGTGATTACCTCTCAAAATATCATAATTTATGTCACCACATGGTGACTGGAGAAATACTACACCAAAAGCCACTTGCGCACTACCATGCATTGAAACACCTCATCAGTGTACAAAACGGGCTATTTTCTGGCACATTTAAAAATGAAACCCGCATCAGCAATTAAAACCTATCGCATGTGGTATTGTCAAAATTACAATAATTGTAAAAACAACAAAACATATTAAACTTGACAAAATAGAGAAATATAATATTTGAACGCACAGTTTGTGGCACCCATTCGACACCATATAAGCCAGTGGTACTTCTCAAAGTCAGCTGATTCGAGCTGAAGTGGCGGACATTTCACCATTTCATCGCCGGGATAGTTTAGCAAGATTCCATGGTTAGCCGAACATCGTCTCACAAGATGTAGTTTCTCTTTAAATATCCTTTTTGAAAATGGCCTTGCAAATATATATCTGCCACTTAATCAACGTTTTGCTCTCCTTCTTTGTGAGTTTCTATGCTATTGCTCTGCTCCAGTGCAACACTTGCAGCTTTCGCAAAGTGCCACTTCTGATTGGATACTCACTTGGGATTGACAAGTGAGTATCCAATCACAGGACGCATACATTTCACGTTCAATGTGAGGCCAGTTAGAAGGCCTTACTGACAACAACTCGTGATGCGATTGGCTATCGCAGTTATCTATCAACTGTATGTGCCCGTTCACTTAGAGTGTACGGACGCCCACATTGTTGATTCTGAAGGCCCAGGGCAGATTTGGTACAGCATGGCAACATAAGCTAGGTGAATTCTGATTGGATAAAAACTATCTAACCTAAAAACAACAGCACTGGAAGGAGCATAATATGGCATGGAGAATATGAATACTTTTAAATATTTAGGGGAAGTAAATACAAAATTGATTTTTTCTTTAATTATGATCATGATTTCTGGTTACGTTAGACCAGCAGAGAAGGTCTCGCTGGCCCTGATGGCACACCACTGAGTTGTTGTATGTGATGTATTGCACATATAACAGTGGCCTATCGCTTCATCAGCAAATACTCACCAAATTTGTCCATGAGCCCTAATGGTCTGCTTGGGGTGCACCACCATGTCCCCTACATGGCAGGAGCACTGGGACGCTGGCACACATGCCCCTCTCTCGTTGAGGTAAGTGCCCTCCGCGCAGCCACAGCCATCCACGGGCGTAAACTTCACCTCACAGGTTAAATCTGCCTTACTCAGAGAGTGGCATGTGCGGCCACAGCTTGTCATGTGGTAGTCAAACACGAAAGTGGAAGGGCAGGTTGTTGTGTATTTTTCTGTGAAAGAACAACATGCAACTCTGTTGGTTTTGAATGATTGATATCGTTGGGGATGTTTTTTTTGGAGTGAAACCTACTGCACGCCACTTCCCGCCATCCACTCAGGAAGACACCAGCGGCGGCACATGCGTGAACGTAGGAGGACATGACAGCACACATGCAGTCCTCGCTGTTTTCACAGGCACATGTGTCGTAGATACAAGACTGGAAAGAGAAACAGAGAGCATCAGGACGATTGCATTTGTTGCTAAGGTTGTGATTCCCTTCATTGTTAGTATGTAAGGATTGTGCAAAAAAGTTCTTATGATTACCACAAAGATATGACCATTACATGAAATCATCATTCTGAACAGAATTATGACAATATTGGTTAAATTTGCTGAAAAACATCTCAGCCTTTCCAAAAGCAAAATAAATGACGACACCTCAGATAAATTCTAACAAAACGGAAACTGATAATTGCTCCCGATAAAAAGTTCACCCTGATCAAGAACTCCCTTGGTGCTCTGGGTGCATCTGTTACAATGAGCCTCAGAAACCTTGGGCTTGTGTTTGATCAGTCAATGTCTTTGGAGGGTCACTGCCATCAACTGACCACAAATTGTTCCTCTAATCTCAGAAATATTTCTAAAGTGAGAAATTTGTTGTCAAAATTGGATCTCAAAATGATCATTCACGCATTAATTTTGTCTCGTATCGACTATTGCAATTATCTTTTCAGTCTTTTCAACAAGTCAACGCTAAAGAGACTTCAGACAGTACAAAATGCGGCTGCCAGACTTTTGACCGGTGCACCCAGAACAGTCATTTCACCCCCCGTTCTATCCAGTCTTCATTGGGTTCCAGTTAAATTCCGCATTGAGTTTAAGTTTTTAGTCCTAAAATTCTGTGCATTGCATGGTGGGGCCCCCAGTACATCACTGACTTGCTACTCCCCTACTCCTCAGGGCCCAGCCTCCGATCTTCAAGCCAGGGTCTTCTACAGATCCCAAAAACTTGTTTTAAAACTCTTGGAGACCTGGCATTCCTGCAGACTATAGCTCCCAGATTATGGAACAACTTGCACCATTCGCTCTGTGATCTTGACTGTGTTGAAACTTTTAAGAAACATTTGAAAACTTCTCTTTTTAGTAAAGCTTTTAGTTAATACACCTTTAAACTAACATTTTTAGTCCACTTTGCATCTTTTTTATGATGTTGCCCCTGTTGTTTTAAGTGAATTGTTTTTTTACTTCACCTATGTTTTGAACAGCGCTTTGGGATTTTATCTGTAAAAAGCAGTTTATGGATAAAATTTACTTACTTACCTCATAAGACATTTTCACATTAATGCATTCTACTTCAATCAATCAATCAACCAATGTTTATTTATATAACCCTAAATCACAAGCGTCTCAAAGGTCTGCACAAACCACAACGACATCCTTGGTACTTCTGTTTGTTGTGCAGTTATAATGGTGTAATACAAAAAACCCCCAAAATAAGATCACTGCAATTTTATCCAACAAATTGCTCCTAAGATAATTTGTCTTTTGCTTTTTCTATGTGTATATGTATGTGTGTATATATATACACATATATATGTATACACACACACATAAATGTATATATATTTATATATACACATAAATGTATATATATGTATACATATATATATATATACATGTATATATAGGTGTGTGTTTGTGTGTGTATATATATAAATGTGTATATATATATATATATATATATATATATATATATATATATATATATTTATCTGTCATCACACACACATATATATATATATATATATATATATATATATATATATATATATATATATACCTACATATATATATGTATATATGTAATATGTATGTGTATTTTACCTCTGTTTTAAATGTTATTTTTTAGTCTGTCCTTTGCCTGTATTTCTTTGTGGTGTACAACCCTTTGTTCTTCAACTGTGGTTGTTTTTAAAGGGCTTCATAAATAAAATTGGTATGGTAAATAAAGTTGGTATGGTATTTTGAAATGGTGTGTTAACCCTCTTGAAAATGTTATCACGGTTTATTGATGAACCATATACTGTTTTGTAGAATATTTGTTGTCTCAGTTAAAGGTAATTTAATTCATAATCTTAATGGAAAAACGCAGAAGACACTCTTAAACCGGTGAAGGTCTGTGGTTTTATTTTTTTGTCGTTTTACTAAGATACGTAGTGCTGTATAATGAAAATTATGTTACTCCAAATACTGTGTGTCATCTATCTAAAACAAATGTATGTGAGTCGTTACTTGCCACGTCGCGCTTTAAATACCACGTTGCAGATTTTTTTATGATACATTTAAAATTTTTCAAGGCATATTCTAAATTTTTGGTCCTAAATTAGGAATTTTCAAGCATAAAAATTACTAAACATACTAAAAATAGCAATATTACAGTAGTATTAGCCACTAGAGGACACCAAACCAATCAGAACGTCCTGTTGGCCACTGATTGGCTCAGCCTGAGGCTATTATATTGGATTAATATATTGGATTAAAAGAGTGTAAAGGTGACTAAAGGGTGTTATTTCAGGTCTAGAGGTCTCTCATCATGTGGATAAATGTAATTAGAGGGTCGTAAACAGGTTTTTTTATGCTGTAGCTATGAAAATATTTGATTTATTATGAATAATTCCTAATTTGTGGATATAAATTTATCGCAGACATGTCCAAAACAGCAATAAAAAACAGAGGACGGTTCATTATGTAGTAATTAATTAAACAGGAAGACATCTGTTGAGACATTGTTTAGTTGTATGGTCGGGTATTTGTGCCAAAGTCCATTTCTTCGCTTTAACCAGTAGAGGCGCTAGTTTCGACTAGTTTGCTGTATAAAGATGACAAACATCCCCTATGGCTCAAACTTCTCAGCTTAATTCAACACTGGTATGGAAGCAGGAGTTCAGAATATTCAGCACAACATCCTAATCTCAATACATTAATTAATCTTATTAAATATAAGATTAGGGGGCTTCACAGTGGCAGAGGGGTTAGTGCGTCTGCCTCACAATACGAAGGTCCTGAGTAGACCTGGGTTCAATCCCGGGCTCGAGATCTTTCTGTGTGGAGTTTGCATGTTCTCCCCGTGACTGCGTGGGTTCCCTCCGGGTACTCCGGCTTCCTCCCACTTCCAAAGACATGCACCTGGGGATTAGTGGATTGGCAACACTAAATTGGCCCTAGTGTGTGAATATGGGTGTGAATGTTGTCTATCTGTGTTGGGCCTGCGATGAGGTGGGGACTTGTCCAGGGTGTACCCCGCCTTCCGCCCGAATGTAGCTGAGATATGCACCAGCGCCCTCCACGACCCCAAAGGGAATAAGCGGTAGACAATGGATTGATGGATGGAAATATAAGATTAGGAAAGAACAATTAAAGATAAATGTTGAATAAATCAAATCCACTAATGTCAACATCTATTTACACAAAATAAAAATTGCATGGGATGAGGAAGACGCCAGATTAATTAATGCAAGAATTTTCTTACACATTTTTATATTTTTCAAAAGACTTCAGAAGTGGCATGCATAAGAGAGTGGATTCCAACTGTTCCAGTCAGAAATACTTACAGTGAAATATTCTTCTGGGTTTATCTCAGAATGACACTTGGAAAACACCCCAGTTGTGTTGGTCAGCAAGGCGCACCAGTGGTTGGCATATTTCTCTAAAAAAGACAATAACATATCATTAAAATTAATGGCTAGATTTGAAGAATACAGAGCAATATAATGTAGATTCATTTTGTGTGGTACAAAACAACTATATATAATATATTGTATGGTTACACAACATTGAATATCATATTTGTTGCTGACAGTTACCTGATTTTGTGTGTTTTGTTTCAGAAAAACAACACGGTTGCATGCCATATTGTAGAAGACCAGAAATTCACAAATGTTCCTTATTTTTAGATGCAAAGGTTGACATGTTTGTTGTCATGAGTTTAGTTCAGGACGCATCATTTTCTTTGGCTTAGTTTTGCAGTAATTTTAACACATTAAAGACTAGAACCAGAAGTGTCAAGAATAGTAGTAAATAACACACCATCATTATGTCATCACAATTGTTGTCACTTTTTCTGCATGAAAGGTTAGGATGTTTACATTTTTTTAAATTGTTCTACAGTGCTTAACTAATTTTTACGCTTGTGTGACAAAGGACCCATGTGTGTCTTCTGGCATTAGCCATTGGATGCTTTCTAGAGTTTTTTTTGTTTAAGTTTTAGTATTGACTACGATATTTTTTAATGTTTCGATCATAATTTTGAATTTTGATTAAACATTAATAATTACAGTAAATGACTTGTTTTCATTATTTAAGTACTATTTAGACACAAATGCATTTCTATTGAAAATATCATGGAGGAACATTTTTAAATGCTTTTCTTGCAATGCATGCATTGACCTGATCATTTACCATCAATATATACTATATATTTATGTTTATATATATATATATATATATATATATATATATATATATATATATATATATATATATATATATATATATATAGAGAGAGAGAGAGAGAGAGAGAGAGAGAGAGAGAGAGAGAGAGAGAGAGAGAGAGCCTTGGCGGAGTCCAACCCTCACTGGAAACATGTCCGACTTACTGCCTGCAATGCGGACCAAGCTCTGACACTGATCGTACAGGGAGCGGACCGCCACAATAAGAGAGTCCGATACCCCATACTCTCTGAGCACTCCCCACAGGACTTCCCGAGGGACACGGTCGAATGCCTTCTCCAAGTCCACAAAGCACATGTAGACTGGTTGGGCAAACTCCCATGCACCCTCAAGAACCCTGCCGAGAAAATAGAGTTGGTCCACAGTTCCACGACCAGGACGAAAAAAACACACTGTTCCTCCTGAATCCGAGGTTTGACTATCCGGCATAGCCTCCTCTCCAGTACACCTGAATAAACCTTACCGGGAAGGCTGAGGAGTGTGATCCCACGATAGTTGGAACACAACCTCCGGTCCCCCTTCTTAAAGAGAGAGACCACCACCCTGGTCTGCCAATCCAGAGGTACAGTCCCCGATGTCCACTCGATGCTGCAAAGTCTTGTCAACCAAGACAGCCCCACAGCATCCAGAGCCTTAAGGAACTCCGGGCGGATCTCATCCAAACCCTGGGGCCTTGCCACCGAAGAGCTTTTTAACTACCTCAGCAACCTCAGCCCCAGATATAGGAGAGTCCCCAGGCACTGCTTCCTCATTGGAAGACGTGTTGGTGGGATTGAGGAGGTCTTCGAAGTATTCCTTCCACCTATCCACAACATCCGCAGTTGAGGTCAGCAGAACACCATCCGCACCATACACGGTGTTGATAGTGCACTGCTTCCCCTTCTTGAGGCGGCGGATGGTGGCCCAGAATCGCTTCGAAGCCGTCCGGAAGTCGTTTTCCATGGCTTCCTCAAACTCCTCCCATGTCCGAGTTTTTGCCTCCGTGACCGCTGAAGCCGCACACCGCTTGGCCTGTCGGTACCTGTCCACTGCCTCTGGAGTCCTATCAGCCAAAAGAACCCGGTAGGACTCCTTTTTCAGCTTGACGGCATCCCTCACCGCTGGTTTCCACCAACGGGTTCTAGGATTACCGCCCCAAAAGGCACCAACTACCTTGCGGCCACAGCTCCACAGCTTCTGTTCATAACTTTTATTGACAGAATTTCTAGGCGCAGTCAAGGCGTTGAAGGGTTCGGGTTTGGTGGCCGCGGGATTAGTTCTCTGCTTTTTGCAGATGATGTGGTCCTGATGGCTTCATGGGGCCGGGATCTTCAACTCTCACTGGATCGGTTCGCAGCCGAGTGTTAAGCGACCGGAATGAGAATCAGCACATCCAAGTCCGAGTCTATGGTTCTCTCCCGGAAAAGGATGGAGGTTCATCTCCGGGTTGGGGAAGAGACCCTGCCCCACGTGAAGGAGTTCAAGTACCTGTCTTGTTCACGAGTGGGGGAAGAGTGGATCGTGAGATCGACAGGGGGATCGGTGCGGCATTTTCAGTAATGCGTACGTTGTACCGATCCGTTGTGCTGAAGAAGGGGCTGGGCTGGAAGGCAAAGCTCTCAATTTACCGGTCGATCTATGTTTCCATCCTCACTAATGGTCAGGAGCTTTGGGTCATGACCGAAAGGATAAGATCACGGGTACAAGCGGCGGAAATGAGTTTCCTCCGCCGGGTGGCGGGGCTCTCCCTTAGAGATAGGGTGAGAAGCTCTGTACTCCGGGAGGAGCTCAAAGTAAAGCCACTGCTCCTCCACATCGAGAGGAGCCAGATGAGGTGGTTCGGGCATCTGGTCACGATGCCACCCAAAAGCCTCCCGAGGGAGGTGTTTAGGGCATATCCAACCGGTAGGAGGCCAAGGGGAAGACCCAGGACACGTTGGGAAGACTATGTCTCTTGGCTGGCTTGGGAACGCCTCGGGATCCCTCGGGAAAAGCTAGACGAAGTGGCTGGGGAGAGGGAAGTCTGCAATTTGCTGATCCACTATTGCTTGCTGTATTGTTGCTACGGCTTTGCGTGGTGAATTACAGGTATATTGATATATTGATGGGTGAGAACCTACCTTTGTCAACGCTCAAAAGGCAGGGGTCACTGAGTGATTTGCTGACGTCTGAACATCCTCCTTTGGCCCTCCACGAGTTGGCAAATGTAGCAGCCGTCCCTTCAATCATTCCACATATGGTTTTGAAGTCATCCACTTCAACATTGTTAAAATCCCCACAAAGTCCTGCACAGAGAGAGAAATGATGGAAGACAATGGGCAGACACAAGTTAAGGGTTATGAATATTCCACAACTCACCATGGAGTTTGCCTTTATGGGACACGTCGGCTTTGACGTACACCTGCATGATGGGCGTGAGCTGGATCTCCAGGTGAAGCCCGTAGACAGTGTGGATCACAATGTAAAATGTGGAGGGGCTGAAGATTGCTATGTCATCTGTGGGGAAAACAAAGCATTATTCAGCGTGGAATTAAAGAGAAAAGACACACCGCGCACTCACCCGTGAAGAGAGGCAGCTGAGAAACGAGTTTGTTGACCAAAACATGGCCGCTTGCTTCCACGACAACCACCTGCATTGAATATGACGTGAGTCACGTTGTGTAAAACAATGTGTCATCTGGCATTCTTACCAGGGATTGTGGCAGCACTACAGCGACTGCGTTCAGGCAAGTTGATTTATCCGATTTTTCACATTTGACAAGTTCCCCTAGGACAGTGAAGGTCCCGTTCACCTGCTGCAGAAGACACGATGTAGACTGTGAATATTGCAGTTTCATAGGAAAAATTCTCAAAAAGATGGTTTATCTTATATCCGGTAGGGTCTAGGGATGCCAGACCTTCTCTCCCTAAGCAAGCTAGAGCTTTTCTTCCTATTATTTTAGGTAGATTTAATTGCATTAATTTGAAACGTCAGATCACCACATCTGGATTATGCAATTGGAAACCAGATCTCTGGAGGGCGTGTGTGCGACCAGAGAGGACCCTCAGTATCTTGTCCAGTCTCAACCCGCGGGATACAACCAGGGAGCAGATACCATCCATCCATTTTCCTACCACTTGACCCGCTCGGGTTCGCAAGGGTGCTGGAGCCTATCTCAGCTGCATTCGGGCGGAAAGCGGGGTACATCCTGGACAAGTCGCCAACTCATCGCAGGAAGCAGATACCATTAAATAAAAAACATTACAACAATTGTAATGAAGATGAACATTTTCATTTGTTTCACAAATTAAAAGAACAGAACATTTTTAAGGGTATCGATGGTAGAAAAACAGAAACAGAGATTTATTTAAGAAGACAACACTAAGTAGGCCCTAGTGTGTGAATGTTGTCCGTCTATCTGCGTTGGCCCTGAGAGGAGGTTGCGACTTGTCCAGGGTGTACCCCGCCTTTGCTGGGTATATATATATATATATATATATATATATATATATATATATATATATATATATATATATATATATATATATATATATATAAATCTTGTTACCCTGCGTAATGACAATAAACCTGATTCTGATTCTGATATACATATATATATACAGTGGGGCAAAAAAGTATTTAGTCAGCCACCGATTGTGCAAGTTCTCCCACTTAAAATGATGACAGAGGTCTGTATTTTTCATCATAGGTACACTTCAACTGTGAGAGCCAGAATGTGAAAAAAAAATCCAGGAATTCACATTATAGGAATTTTAAAGAATTTGTTTGTAAATTATGGTGGATGCAACTCAGTATTCTTCTTCCTCCAAACACGACAAGTTGAGTTTATACCAAAAAGTTATATTTTGGTTTCATCTGACCACATGACATTCTCCCAATCCTCTGCTGTATCATCCATGTATCCGTTTTGGTATAAACTCAACTTGTCGTGTTTGGAGGAAGAAGAATATTGAGTTGGATCCCAAGAACACCATACCTACTGTGAAGCATTGGGGTGGAAACATCATGCTTTTGGGTTGTTTTTCTGCTAAGGGGACAGGACAATTGATCCGTGTCAAGGAAAGAATGAATGGGGCCGTGCATCGTAAGATTTTGAGCCAAAGCTTTGAATGGTTGACCAAATACTTATTTTCCACCATAATTTACAAATAAATTCTTCAAAATTCTTACAATGTGAATTCCTGGATTTTTTTTCACATTCTGTCTCTCACAGTTGAAGTGTACCTATGATGAAAATTACAGACCTCTGTCATCATTTCAAGTGTGAGAACTTGCACAATCGGTGGCTGACTAAATACTTTTTTGCCCCACTGTATGTATATATATATATATAATATATATATATGTAGGTGTGGGAAAAAATCACAAGACTACTTCATCTCGAGATGAAGTAGTCTTGTGATTTTTTCCCACACCTACATATTGCGCTCTACCACGGTATCGAGCACTATTCTCCGGATAATCCAATCAAGACATATAATATATATATATATATGCATATATATATATAGATATATATATATATATATATATATATATATATATATATAAAAATATATACATATATATATATTTTGTATTTGATTTTGTCTTTCCAAAAAAGTTTTAGAAAAAAGGGGTCATCTTATATTTGGGTCAGTGCACTTAAAACATTGCCTTCACAGTAAATGAATGATGGCAACATTTTATAAACTGTAAATCAATGTCATTGGACACAGATGCTAATGTTCCTCTCTCTTCATAGTACAACTTACTTTTTAAGGTAAATTGTTTAAAATAAATCAAATTATTCTTCGTAGTATGAGCAGGAATACCGATGAAGTCCTTGTTAATTACAGCAGTTTAGTTGTCTGTAACAGTTTGAATGCCTTACCCTTGTTAAAACATAGGAGCAGTCGCCATGGAAACTGTATGTTTTATCATCATAGGTGGCGATGTGGGAGCCTCCCAGAACGGAGCACATACCAGGACAGTCCTTGTCACTACACCTCCATTCACCCTGAGTACAAGTGCTGCAAAAACATTTTGGCCACTTTAACAAAAATGATGTAAATAAATGTGTCACGCAGAATAGTGTGTGGTCATCACCATGACTGACAGGCCTTTGAGTACGATTCTCCAGGTTTGTACTGCTGACCGTTGTGCACACAAGAGCACTGGTCCACAGGTAAACACCCACTTCCGCCAATGTCGTCCAAGATGGTCCCTTGGTAGATGTATTTAAAAAAATTACTGGCTATAACAAACGTGCACTAGGTATTTGTCACGGTGGAGCTTTTATGATTTGCACATCACATATAAACCAACAGATAATAATTGTGTAAACATATTTAAGGGACAAAAAGATTTGTTTGCCTCATGTGCGTGAATAGACATACACATTTGCAACACATGCAAAAGCCAATGAGCTCAAATACAAAAACTTAACTCAAACAGTAGCAATGCTCAGTTTTTCTCAGTTGCAGCTCAGTAATAATAAATATAAAGTTGAATAAATGCCCTTTTCACTGTTATTATCTTCATATTTTTTTTCATATAGTCTTGTTTTGGTTTTACTTTGACGACTGATGTCAAACTCAAGGCCCAAGGGTTGGAACTGAGCCGCCACGTCTTTTTTTGTGCCTCGCAAAAGCCCGGAAATAATATGTATCAATCAATAAAGTACTTCACTTTCATACTAATTGTGTTTGTTCTTTCATTTTGGCATTAAAAAACATGCACCAAATATAGTACGGTACTTTAAACCAGTGGTTCTCAACCTTTTTTCAGTGATATACCCCCTGTGAACATTTTTTTAATTCAACTACCCCCTAATCAGAGCAAAGCATTCTTGGTTGAAAAAAAGAGATAAAGAAGTAAAATACAGCACTATGTCATCAGTTTCTGATTTATTAAATTGTATAACAGTGCAAAATATTGCTCATTTGTAGTGGTCTTGCTTGAACTATTTGGAGAAAAGATATAAAAATAACTAAAAACTTGTTTAAAAATAAACAAGTGATTCAATTATAAATAAAGATTTCTACACATAGAAGTAATCATCAACTTAAAGTGCCCTCTTTGGGGATTGTAATAGAGATCCATCTGGATTCATGAACTTAATTCTAAACATTTCTTCACAAAAAAGAAATCTTAAACATCAATATTTATGGAACATGTCCACAAAAAATATAGCTGTCAACACTGAATATTGCATTGTTGTATTTTTTCTTCACAGGTTATGAACTTACATTCATATTTTGTTGAAGTATTATTCAATAAATATATTTATAAAGGATTTTTAAATTGTTGCTATTTTTAGAATATTTTAAAAAAATGTCACGTACCCCTTGGCATACCTTCAAGTACCCCCAGGGGTACGTGTACCCCCATTTGAAAACCACTGCTTTAAACTGTATTACAATTTTTTTGTAAAAATAAATATAAATACATAAATATATGTGTGTGTGGGGGGGGGGGGGGGGGGCGTGGCCTGCGGGCTTGCCGCGGAACAAATGTGCAAGGACCGGCCTGGAAGAAAACAGCAGAGTGCTGGGAGCTGTTTTGTCCCAGCAGGTGGGGACGTCGACACCCCATTCTGTACATAGGCCGGAAGCTCTCCGATCGTCAGGCTAGGTACAGCACCGTGGAGAGGGAGTACCTCGCCATCCGGCGGGCGGTCGGTGCCCTCCAGTACTACCTCCTGGTGCGCTCATTCAGCCTCTGCTCGGACACAAACCTCTCCAGTGGCTCCACCGCATGAAGGATGCCAACGCGCGGACCACCCGTTGGTGTCTAGCTTTACAACCCGGTCTGTGCACCCGGTCTGTGATCCACAGACCGGGTGCACAGATGGCCGTGGCTGACTTCTTCTCTTGCCCCCACATGGGGGGGAGGTTAGTAGGCGCGATCGGACGGCTTCCTGACCGTAGTCTGGAGGTGGAGGTATGTGAAGGTGGCATGACCTGCGGGCCTGCCGCGGAACGGGGTATGCAAGGACCGGCCTCGAAGACAGCGACAGGTGAGCAGATGGCCCAAGTGGGCCTTGTTATCGAATCACCTGTCGCCTTTATTAGCAGCAGCCGGGACAAGACAGGGGAGTTGGAGTCTGAGCCAGGGAGAGACGCAGGACTGAAACGAAAACATAAATTGCTGGAAAGCAATTGCTGCGTATGTACATGCGAATAAAAAACTGTATTCAAACTATCTACCGGGCTCCCAAAGATCTGTCGGCCAGGAGAACCCACCCAAGGGGGTAAACCTTCACAATATGCTTGTCATCTTTACTTATGATTTGAAACTGTCATGATCTGGCAGCTCAGCAGCCGCCTGTCTGCTTTTTGTTGCAGTGCCTGGTTTCTTGATCACGGGGTGGAGCCACCTGCACGCACAGCTGATATTCATTTCGTCCTGACTACTTGAGCACTGCAGGTCACTTTCACTCAGCGCAAGTATATATTTTGATGTCTTGCCCTTCCAGTCGTGTTCATCTCCTCTGCTTTGGCTCCACTCACGCTTTTCCTATTGCGTGGCTCTTAGAGATGCGCGGATAGGCAATTATATCATCCGCATCCGCGTCATCAAAATCGTCATCCACCCGCCGTCCACCCGAACCAACTCTTTATCGGGACCGTGCCCGCCCGCTGAATTGCATCAGAGGTTGGCCACCTTTACCACTCACAGAGCTATTCAATACTGCTTCACAGAGTAATGTAGTCAATTGGAGCCGCTAACGCTCTCGCGACTATTCGATAGCGTTCATCCTGATGACAAGAAACTGGGCGTGCTGCGGAGCCATTAACTTTGACATCTTCAACAACATCTACAAACCGATTGTTGGTCCAGCAACATGTTGTGTGCAGCTTCCGCAATCACACGTATGAGATTGAAAGGCATACTGGGTGATACAGAGTACACTGATGGTTGTTATATAAACAACTTTAACACTTACTAATATGCGCCACGCTATGACGCCACACAATACAAGATTGACAAACACATTTCGGGAGAACATCCTCACAGTAACACAACATAAACGCAACACAACTAATACCCAGAATCCTAATGTATTCATGACACTTCCTGAATATATTTTACACCCCCGCGCCCCCAACCCCGCCCCCCATACCGACGCACGGGGGTCGGTAAGGTGGGCGACCATTAGTGTACTCTGTGTCATCCAGTATGTCTTGCAGTCCTGTGCGTGTTGCCGCAGAAGCCAAGCACAACATGATGCTGGACTGACAAGCAGATCGTGTATGATGTTGAAGGCAACAAAGCCAATGGCTTCATAGCACGCACTAATATTTAACATCTGGGTCACGTGACTGCCGGCAGTCATTCAAGAGAATAATAGCGTCTCCTATTGACTTCTTCGCTTTATGACACGAGTCTTAAATGGCTCTTTGAATGGCAAAGGATACCGATCCCAGAACCATGTATATCAAATGTCTCTGGATGGTTCAACTGCCACCCTCCCGAATCTAATTAAAATCTATTTTTTCGTCATGTCAACCGCCCGACCCGCATCTCTAGTGGCTCTGCCCCAGTGCTGCTGTTACTTCATCACACCTTTTGTGTGCATTTTATGTTTTTTCACACCATTTGTGTGCATCCTTAGTTATTTTTCCTCATTCCTTTTTGAACGCTCCTATTGTTATTATTCTTATTATTTTATGCTCTGCTTTGGGTGTCCTACTCTGGCTAGAGTCGATCATGACCTAAGCAAGTTATCCATCAATTTATACAAACTGTAATAATCAACTGCATAAGCAGTTGTATAATATGATCATGAGGCAATTGTACATTTATATTTATACATATTTCAAAGGTGGCCCTCTGAAGGCAGCCATACCAGCGTTGTGGCTCTCAATTGAAACAAATTGGACACTCCAGACTTGTGGAAATGTACCTAATGAAGTGTTCTGTGAGTGTAAATTGATTAGATGGATTAGATTAGATAGTACTTTATTTATTTACTTATTTATTGATTTGAAATCCAAACAAATGGGAAGATATAAACTTTAGAGATCGGAGTCTTTTAGCACCTCCTGATTCAATCCGATATCAACTCTTGGCGTGACAATTCGACAACACTCTCAATTCAAACTGATTCTCACAATGAATTATTTTGTATAATAATTATGATTTAAAAAACATTCAAAACAGGTTACAGGTTACAAAATCTGATTTTTGTTGCTGATGTATGATTTATATGCGCAAGCAAGTAAGAATGGAGATGGCCTATACATTTTTGTCCTGACTTTCTGTGCGTTGCATGGTGGGGCCCCTCAGTACATCACTGACTTGCTATGCCCCTACTTTTCAGGGCCCAGTCTTCAGTCTTCAGGCCAGGGTCTTCTAAGATCCCTAAAAACTAGTGTTAAAACCTGTGGAGACCTGGCATTCCAGGCTTTAGCTCCCAAGACTCTGGAACAATTTGCACCAGTCCCACTGTGTTGACACTTTTAAGAAACATTTGAAAACTTCTCCTTTAGTAAAGCGTTTTTTAAATGCACCTTGTAACTATCATTTTTAATCCATTTTGTATCCTTTTTATGATGTTGCCCCAGTTGTTTTAAGTGAATTGTTGTTTTACTTTACCTATGTTATGTACAGCGCGTTGTGATTTGTCTGTAAGTACAATTTATGTACTTACTTACTATAAACATATTTATAAAACATGATTCTTAAAAAAATTGATAAATACAAGTCAGATTAATAGATTAACATTTTTAGAAAATGATCAATCAATTTAGAATTAAAATAAGTAACAACCGTTATTCAAATGTGGATTGATTATTTTTTGACCACCCCTAATAAACATAGAAAATGACAAAATAATATCAGATCATAGAAGTTAATAATAATAATAACTTAATGTGTATAATTCAAGGCTTAAGTCTACCGATGTGGTAAAAAAACCCCAACAACAACTTGCTGGTAATAAACCATCCATACGAACAAAAATGTAACAACAGATATTAGCAAAAAAAAAAAAACGACTAATGCCGATTGCATCTGTGAGCTGTTAAGGTGAGTGAAACGAGCGCTCTCTCTGTGACTTATTGTCCCTGTTACACCGCTGCCATCAATGAACTGATTTCTAAGGGTGATAATGTGCGTACGGTACGGTATGTTGTCTACTAGGGCTGCGAATCTTGGGTGTCCCATGATTCGATTCAATATCGATTCTTGGGTCACGATTCGATAATATATATTCAACGCGATTCTCGATTCAAAAACGATATTTTTCCGATTAAAAACGATTCTGTATTCATTCAATACATAGGATTTCAGCAGGATCTACCCCAGTCTGCTGACATGCTAGCAGAGTAGTAGATTTTTTTAAAAAAGCTTTTATCATTGTAAAGGACAACGTTTTATCAACTGATTGCAATAATGTAATTTTGTTTTAACTATTAAACGAACCAAAAATATGACTTTATTTATCTTTGTGAAAATATTGGACACAGTGTGTTGACAAGCTTATGAGATGCGATGCAAGTGTAAGCCACTGTGACACTGTTGTTCTTTTTTTTAAATTTTTTATAAATGTCTAATGATAATGTCAATGAGGGATTTTTAATCATCACTGCTATGCTGAAATTATAACTAATATTGATACTGTTGTTGATAATATTCATTTTTGTTTCACTACTTTTTGTTTGTTCTGTGTCGTGTTTGTGTCTCCTCTCAATTGCTCTGTTTATTGCAGTTCTGAGTGTTGCTGGTCAGGTTTGGTTTTGGAATTGGATTGCATTGTTATGGTATTGCTGTGTATTGGTTTGTTGGATTGATAAAAAATAAAAAAATAAAAAAAATCGATAAAAAAAAAGAGAATCGATTCTGAATCGCACAACGTATTCGATTATTATTCGAATCGATTTTTTCCCACACCCCTATTGTCTACCATTTTTTCCCGATGACGTAATTTTCATCAAAACTTACCAGGTGGACAGAAGCATCCATCCACGCAGTGTTCCTCACACACTTCACTTCTCTGTGGGTTGCTGCAGGTGTCCGTGCAGGGACTCCCACACTCTTTGTACACCATGTTAAGTGGGCAGGTTTTTTTAGCTAGTGTGGATAAAGAGAGGGATAATCGAGTTAATATATGTTAATGTACAAACATCCATTTTCTATACAGCTTGTCCCCATCAGGGTCACGATTGAGCTGGAGCCTATTCAGCAATCAAAGGTCACATTTATTCACATTTATATTTACATCTGTGGACAATTTAGAGACTTTTATTTTTCATTGCACTGTTGGAGGACATGCCGACATGCAGAGACATCCTTGCCTACCGCATATATGGGTGTTCCATTCCTGTGGCTCCCCTCCTGCGTGAGCGCATTGGCGCGAGTACTCGGACATGGTGGAGCACAGACACGGACTGGAGCCATTACAGTTGCACAAGTCCTTCACGCACGCTTCCACAAAAGCGTCCGTGTTTATCAAGTCTTCGCAGCTGTGGAAAGCAGGTCCTGACACGGCGTTCTCACAGATGGATCTCTGCAGTGAGGCAGAAAAATATTTAGAATTTTTCTTGAACAAATAGTCGAGGCGTACCTTCCACTGAATACCACCTGAATTTTGGAGCAAATCAGTGGCTCAGGAGACAACGTTTCATCACAGTTTTCAGTGGGACCGTTGGTTTCCAGGCCTCCCCGATGTCCTCGATATCCCCTAATTCTGGAAGGAAAATTGATTTTAGTACATTATCCCTATTCAACTTTTTTACTGCTCATTGGAGCCTTGAGTATTGGCCAAAACTGACATTAATCCAATAGTATAAAAGCAAATTATACATGCAGGAATCGTAAATGCTTTTATTATTTTGTAGTGTGGAATGTTAGAAAAGGCTAATCAAATGAAATGTCTCAAACGGAGAACAAAAGTTTTGTGAAAAAAAATAACCTATTCATTATAATTGTTATTATTATAAGATTACATTTGGTATAAAATGCGGCTGCTAGACTTTTGACAAGGACAAAAACACTTGATCATATTACGCCTATACTGTACTGGCTCCCCTTCACCTGTGCACTTAAGAGGCAATTTTGAGGTTTGAGGAGGACGACCCACATTGTTCCCATTGGGTTTGGATTGAGTTTTTCTTGCCCGGATGTGAGTTTAGATCCGAAGATGTCGTTGTGGTTTGTGAAGCCCTTTGAGGCATTTGTGATTAAGTGCTATATAAATACATTTCGATTGATTGATTGATTATCATTATTATTATTATTATTATTATTATTATTATTACTATTATCCAAAATGAACTTACGCTGTCTTTAAGATGAAGTAGAGTGATAATTGTCACAATCATTTGGCAAGTTAAGCTAATGACGTTGTAAGTTGAATGATGCGGACACGTGAGTTACTGTATTGAATACCTTCAATAAACTTCTGCCTTGGAGACTACCTGTATTTATTTATTTAGTGTATATGTTTATATGGACGAATGTGCTGTTTAAAACTGAAATATTGTTTAATTAAGGACACCTATTACATATGTCTAGCTTGTGTGCTGCTGTGTGCTTAGCTGTTGTGTAGCTGTGAGCCTGTGACCTATTAGTACACAGTAAAAAATGTTGGGTTGAAAAATAACCCAATTCTAACCCAACTTCTGGTTCAGAAAAGGACGAACCCCCTACTTGAGTTATTTTAATTAAAAATTTTGGGTAATTTTTTTTCAACCCAACTTTCGCGTTAACCAAAGAGTCGAGTTATGATAACTTAATGTTGGGTTATTCCCAACCAAACTCTTGGGTTGAATTATTTAACCCAAAAGTTGAGTAATGCTAACTCAATGTTGGTGGATTCATAACCCAACTATATTGGGTTGAAATTGTTTAACACAAAAGCTGAGTTAGGCTGACTATAATGTTGGGTTATTCCAAACACAACTATTTGGTTGCGCAATTTAGCGCTCCTTGACCCAATAGTTGGTTAAAAATGATACATTTTACTGCTGATTTCTCCTACTCCTTCCCAACTACTGATCAAAAGGATTTGTATTCCATTAAAATATACTCAAAAGCCAAATATGAGTGACATTTGTTTTTACAAGAACTGCCATGCATGGTCATAGTAGTTCTATACATCATGCTCAAATAGTTTCATGTACATAAAATGTTTGATTGTAAATAATGTTAATGAGATTAATCCGTAATAAAATTCCCTTCAAGAAAAAAGTATCTTTTAAATAAAGAAAGTCTTTTACCCAAAAATGTGTTTCTAATTGAAAAAACAACCCAAAAATAGTTCATAGTTTTGAAAACCCAGAAATTGAGTGAAAATAATTTCCTTATATCCCAAAAAAATGGATTTCTCTTCTTAAAAATAACTCAAAAATGTAACCCAACACTTGTAACTCATTAATTGGGTTATCAAAATAACCCAACATTATTTTTATGTGTAACCTACAGTATAGCAAACGATGCTTACTTTTTGTAAATTACTTCACTAAAATACAACGACTGTTTGTATCGTAAATGCAAGCCAATATAATCTGATGCTTGCTTTTATGCAGAAAATGGACTGAGATCCGATATCAATATCAGATCGGGACATTTGAATACAGACGATGTGAGGTATAGCTTGAACCCACCCTGAATCTGATCTCCATTGAAGTCGCCACACAGGCCACAAGTCTGGTTCTTGTATTTTGCATCCAACTCAACCTGGAAATGACAAATTACAAAAGTGATATTGTAA
Organism: Nerophis ophidion; assembly: GCF_033978795.1. Classification (NCBI taxonomy): domain Eukaryota; kingdom Metazoa; phylum Chordata; class Actinopteri; order Syngnathiformes; family Syngnathidae; genus Nerophis; species Nerophis ophidion. Next base: position 27,672,327 of record NC_084622.1, read on the forward strand.
GAAATACAAATGGGATTTATGGCTCTTTGAGGGAAGTCAAATCTTGAGAAGCTGTTCCTTTCAAAGAGCTGTTGAAAAAAATAGCTCATGTATTGTTTTTTTGTTTTTTTTACTATTAGTTTTTTAAGCCAAAAACAATTACTTGTAGCAGTGTTAGGTCAATAATAAACTCCGTAAACCATACATCAATTCACCCTCCTACAATAATAGGTACACTTGCACACTTTTAGTAGCATTTTTTAGAATTAGAATCAGAAATCCTTTATCAATCCCCAAAGGGAAATTAATATTTTCAGCACAATCCCATTCAAGAGCAGACAAACATTACAGGGAGACAGTACAGGATCGCTGACGTTGTGTGCAATGACGTCATTGCATGTTGCGCGTACTCTCTCGTAGTTGCTGCAATTTTTGTTTCGTTTCTTGCATTGAACAAAGAGAACACAGTCTACCAAGTAAAATATTCTTTTTTGTCAAACATATTTAACAAACAAAGACCCTTCTGATTCTGATGCCATGATCTGACCAATCTTATCTGTTCTAAAGCAAGGCCTGACTTTACTGACACTACTGACTTTATCACTATTGCATCCTGCATATTACAGACTTATTGCACATCACAAGCTTATTGCACATTACAGACCATGCACCTGGCTCTTTTGCACAACTCCTTCTGTACATTTTTTGTCACTATAAATTCCTCATATGTAATATACTTGTACTTTGCACCAAATCTTTAAAGTGTTACTTGTTTATAATGTTGATAGGTGACTAGTACCAGTGTTTCCCACAGGTCAGGCATCTATCTATCTGTGGTGGTGTGGTCGTGGCGGGGGGCGGGGGGTATGGGTGTAAGCGGCGGCGGCGATGACCAAGAAGAACGTGGAGTTGGAATATAATTACAACACTTTATGTACATATTCATATACATATTTATATAATATTTACATATTTATAAAATATGTAACTACAAGCTCCATTCACAGAGAGAGTCCCATTGCTTTTATGAGCGATCGAGCGAGTCAAAAGCCAGAAAAAAATAAAATAAAAAAATAAAAAATTGTATTTGTGGCGGCCGTAATTCTTTCGTGGCGGGCCGCCACAAATAAATGAATGTGTGGGAAACCCTGAGTATATATCTTGCTGTAAAGTATTCACCTAGAGTACTTGCTTGCTCAGTGAATGTATACTATATAACAGTGACATGCTGTCAGGGGAGGCAAGTGAGGCAGTGCCTCACCTGCCACCAGGTGGCTTCACCATGAGATGTTCCAAAACGAAGTAATAAAATAAAATACGTTTTAATATCTCTCTTTTGGTTTATGCTTTCTATGTGATTTTGGTATGGTTCCTGTATATTTTGATAATTTTCATGGTCAAAATCGCGGAAGTTACATGTTTCCTGATCAAAACAATGCAGCAGATGAGAAATGAGGCAGACACAGGCGGTGCCTCCATGGCTACACACAGTGTGTATTGGGCGTGCGTGCGACGGGGCGCATGCTTGTTGCCACGTGGAAACGGCAGGTCTTGAGGCAGCAAGTACTTCTGCCTCAAGGTAGGGGGCGATACATTGTCAACTTGCAGTTCAATGCCTCAGCAGTACTCTGACTCGGCACACTGGAAGAAGTGGAGTCGCTCAAGCTAGCAGACACAGGTCTCTCCAGCGGAAGCCAGCATTTTTTTAATTTCTTTTTTTTAAAACTGTATTTATAACAAACATGTCATTTTTATTAGAGTAAGCCTGCGTTTGTGGGTGTTTTTTGTCAGATGCAAAAATATTGTTTAATTTCTTGGAATGAAATTGAATTAAATGAATGTGTCTGCCAATATGGAGGATTATATACTGTACTGCAAAGTACGTTTTCATGGAGGATAGCTATTGCTGCTTCAGATACAAATACAGAAAGGTAATATACACTCACTATACTTGATTTATTTTGTCAAAAGCAAATGGGACCAAAAAGTATTTAAAACCAACTTTATCAAATACTTTAGGACCCATTTATCCTATCATAATATCGTTATGACAATGTTTTTATGAAAGCGAATAACTCCCTTTTTTTCCTGTAATGTGCAACCCAAATCAACAATGACTAGAGCTGCACATATGAATTTAAGCAAAAAAATTAAAAAAAGTAGAAAAAAAAATATGCATGCCTCACCTGGTGTTTAGTTCACCGCACGTCACTGCTATGTAATATATATGATGTAATACAATTTATACTTGTTGAATGTCTATTTGTTGTATGTTTGGAGCATTAGCAACTGCCGAAGACAAATTCCTTGTTTATGTAAGTATACTTGGCCAAATAAACCTGATTCTGATTCTGATGATTAGATTAAAAGCTCCTACCCCTCTGGCTGAGAGCTTGACTTAATGTCAAGCTCTCAGCCAATGTAATAAGTACGTCCACCTCGCTGTGATGTCACGTTGTAGCCAGACTGCAAAACCCAGCCAACACACGCATCGAAAACTGCGGTTTGGTATGGCTCGGTTGGCAGAGTGGCCATGCCAGAAACCTGAGAGTTCCAGGTTCAATCCCCGCTTCTGCCATTCGAGTCACTGCCGTTGTGTCCTTGGGCAAGACATTTTACTCACCTGCTCCCAGTGCCACCCACACTGGTTTAAATGGAACTTAGATATTGGAATTCACTATGTAACGCGCTTTGAGTCACTGGAGAAAAAGCGCTTTATACAAACCCAGTTTCCATATGAGTTGGGAAATTGTGTTAGATATAAATATAAACGGAATACCATGATTTGCAAATCCTTTTCAACCCATATTCAGTTGAATATGCCACAAAGACAATATATTTGATGTTCAAACTCATAACATGGGGCTTGGCATTGTTTTGCTGAAATAAGCAGGAGCGTCCATGATAACGTTGCTTGGACGACAACATATGTTGTTCCAAAACCTGTATGGACCATTCAGCATTAATGGTGCCTTCACAGATGTGTAAGTTACCCATGCCTTGGGCACTAATACACCCCCATACCATCACAGATGCTGCCTTTTGAACTTTGCGCCTATAACTCTCCGAATGGTTATTTGCCTCTTTGTTGTGGAGGACACCACGTCCACAGTTTCCTAATATAATTTGAAATGTGGACTCGTCAGACCACTGAACACCTTTCCACTTTGCATCAGTCCATCTTAAATGAGTTCGGGCCCAGCGAAGCCAGGGCGTTTCTTGGTGTTGTTGATAAATGTGTTTGGCGTTGCATAGTAGAGTTTTAACTTGCACTTACAGATGTAGCGACCAACTGTAGTTACTGACAGTGGTTTTATGAAGTGTTCCTGAGCCCATTTGGTGATATCCTTTACACACTGATGTCTGTTTTTGATGCAGTACCGCCTGAGGGATCAACGGTCCGTAATATCATCGCTTACGTGCAGTGATTTCTCCAGATTCTCTGAACCTTTTGATGATTTTACGGACCGTAGATTGTAAAATCCATAAATTCCTTGCAATAGCTCGTTGAGAAATGTTGTTCTAAAACTGTTCGACAATTTGCTTACAAATTGATAACCCTCGCCACATCCTTGTTTGTGAATTACTTAGCATTTCATGGAAGCTGCTTTTTTACCCAATCATGGCACCCACCTGTTACCAATTAGCCTGCACACCTGTGGGATGTTCCAAATAGGTGTTTGATGACAATTTCTCAACTTTATCAGTATTCATTGCCACATTTCCCAACTTTTTTGTCACATGTTGCTGGCATCAAATTCTAAAGGTAATGATTATTTGCAAAAAGAAAAATGTTTATCAGTTTGAACATCAAATATGTTGTCTTTGTAGCATATTCAACTGCATATGGGTTGAAAATGATTTGCAAATCATTGTATACCGTTTATATTTACATCTAACACAATTTCCTAACTCCTATAGAAACGGGGTTTGTAAATATGATTCACTTCACGATGGAAAACTGCGTGCGAGCTCACACCAAAATGCATGGAGCTTATGATTTGACGCTTTGGGATTGTTTAACACGATTGTCCAACATTGTAACAACATTTATAAGTCAGAAAAGATTAAATTAATCACAGGTCACCTTTAAAGTACTCTACATATTCACATAAAAAAAAAACAGAAAAGTTTATTGGAACTATAGTGATGGATTAGGTTTATATAGCGCTTTTCCAGACATTCAAAGCGCTTTACAGAGAAGTGCGAACCCATCATTCATTCACAATTGGTGGTGGTAAGCTACTTTCGTAGTCACAGCTGCCCTGGGGTAGACTGACGGTTGCGTGGCTGCCAGTTTGTGCTTACGTCCCCTCCGACCACCACCTATTTTCTAGTTAAGTTGCTAGTGGTTAAATCCTGCCCCAAGTAGAGGAGTTCAAATACCTCGGAGTCTTGTTCACGAGTGAGGGAAGAGTGGATCGTGAGATCGACAGGCGGATCGTTGCGGCGTCTCCAGTAATGAGGACGTTGTATCGATCCGTTGTGGTGAAGAAGGAGCTGAGCCGGAAGGTAAAGCTCTCAATTTACCGGTCAATCTACGTTCCCACCCTCACCTATGGTCATGAGCTTTGTGTTATGACCAAAAGGACAAAATCACGGGTAAGAGCGGCCGAAATGAGTTTCCTCCGCCGTGTGGCGGGGCTCTCCCTTAGAGATAGGGTGAGAAACTCTGTCATCCGGGAGGAGCTCAAAGTAAAGCCGCTGCTCCATCCAAAGCAGGGGTGCCCATTCTGTCGATCGCGAGCTACCGGTCGATCGTGGAGGGTCTGCCAGTCGATCGCAAACCAAGCATTAAAAAAATAAACCTAAACATTTGTGATCATCAATCGTTACAACGACGTCACTTTTTCTTCACTTGATTGACTGACATTCATGGCACCCGAGTGTCTTCTGAGATGACGCTGGCTGCTGCGAGATCATTATTAAGAAAATATGATCGAGAGGAGGGCAAGAAACACTTTTTTTCCCAACACTTTCGCGCCGTACCTGCACTCAAAACCTTAAAGACAGACTGCACAGTTGCTGTCTTCACAATAAAAGCCCTGCTTTATCCTGCCTGCGCTAACAAAATAAGAGTCTCAGAAGGCTACCGTGCACAAGATAGCAAGCTATGGAGTTTGCCGTCAATGTATTTCTTGCAAAATGTATAAAAACGAGTATGGAAGCCGGACAAATAAGATGCCAAAAACTAACCACTTTCTTGTGGTATTGGACAGAGAGGAGGACATTTTTGCTCCTCCATTCGAAAATGTGGACGTTATTAGCACTACAGTCTGATTCCAATCAATGCAAGTCGTCAGAATCAGGCAATACACCAATCTGTCTTCATGAAACAAAGGAACCTATATGTGTTAAACATGCTTGTGTTATCATTAAGCACCTTTAACGTGTTAACAAAAACGTCTCTTTCATAGATAATTAAATATAAATTATATATATGAATGAGGTAGATTCCTTCAACTCGGTCAATTAAAAAGCAGCTCACCTGCAGAAAAAGTGTGGGCACGCCTGATCTAGAGGACCCAGATGAGGTGGATCTGGTCAAGATGCCACCCGAACGCCTCCCTAGGGAGGTGTTTCGGGCACGTCCGACCGGTAAGAGGCTGCGGGGAAGACCCAGGACACGTTGGGAAGACAATCTCTCTGGCCTGGGAATGCCTCAGGATCCCGCTGGAGGAACTGGACGAAGTGGCTGGGGAGAGGGAAGTCTGGGCTTCCCTGCTTAGGCTGCTGCCCCCGCGACCCGACCGGAGAAGATGGATGGATGGAGTTGCCAGTGGAAAATTTGCATATAAAACGGCTCCAAAACAAACGGTTTCACAACTGAGCATTTTCCCTTATCGTTTCCTTGAACGAGCGGTTCAAAAGATCTAGTATTTCCTGTAAGAAATGTGACCAATATGCAGTCAGTCCTGTCATATTGACTCTCATTAACATATTGATTAATGCATTATCATAGTAGCTAGAGATTGCTATAATTTGCTGTCATATATGAATCCACATTTTGGTAAACAGGCATCTTGTGTAAGTATTAATCAATAGTCAGAGGAAAATGAAGCAAATGTGATGTACTCACCCAGAAAGTGTCTTCTTCATTCCACATGACAACCACACCCATCGTTGCCTCCACTTTAACGTAGGAGAATGTTCTTTCGATTGAGATGCCAACCTGGCTGAAAGGCAGTGCCACCCTAGAGAGAGATACGTCATCACAATATTTCGTCTTTTTTTGACATCAGTCATGTTAAAGGTCATCTATGAATCTAATAAACCGACTCACAGGTGGTCATTGACAGCGATGGAGGAGCTGGACAGTTCCACTACCACTCCATTCAACCTCATGGTGACCCGCTTTATGGCCGCGATGCCACCTGTGTCATGCCGCTGCAGTTGGATGTTGAAATCCTCGTAGCTGCCTTTACAGTTGGATGCCAGGAGATAGTTGCAGTTGGAGCGAAGTTGGAAGAAATTGCCATCGAAGGTCCTGAAATGGTAGTTTCCCCATGTGCTGCAGAACTGGTCGTCGTGGGACGTTTTCAGTTCTGTTACAGGGAAGGTAAAAAAAAGTTACTCTTTGAAGATGATACATTTTATTGTGTGGATCTAAATGGTTGGAATGACATCACTCTACCTGTAACTACTGGTAATTTGGTCACTGCATGAACCGTGACTTGAAAGAGAGGAAATATAGTTTTTGTTTTAGTTGTCAGTGAAAGCCACACATTAACTACGTTATAATTGTTGTTATTAATAATATGCATCTACAAGAGAGGAGAAATATTACCCTAGGGAAAAATGACATTCAAAACATTTGTAGGCATGCACAACACTAAAAACCTTCAGAATGAATTGTCTCCAGAAAACATACACAGCACTTTACTTTTTATTATGTTACAGTTTTATTCCAGAATGAAATACATTCATTTTGTCCTCAAAATCCCACATGCAATAATATATAATGAAAATGCAAAAGGCTCTGCGATGAGGTGGCAACTTCTCCAGGGTGTACCCTGCCTACCGCCCGAATGCAGCTTAGATGGGCTCCAGCGACCCCCCGCGACCCCAAATAGGGACAAACGGTAGAAAATGGATGGATGGATGGAAAATGCAAATGTATTTATTCATAAATTTATAACATTTAAATAGTTGTTTTTTTAATTTTGAAAATGTATTGGAAATACAAAGAATACAACCTTTTGCTCAATACTTTTTTGATTTGATTGTTTTGAATACTTTGCCACAAGCTTGGCACACCTATCTTTGGGCAGTTTCTCCCATTCCTCTTTACAGCACCTCTCAAGTTCCATCAGTTTGGATGGGAAACATTGGTTTTCATCCAGGATGTCTCTGTAAATTACTGCGTTCATCTTTCCCTCCATCCAAACTAGTCTCCCAGTTTCTGCTACTTAAAAACATCCCCACAGCATGATGCTGCCTCCACCATGCTTCACTGTAGGGATGGTATTGGCCTGATGATGATGCCTGGTATTCACCCCAAATAGTTAAAATTTTGTCTCACCAAACCAATACATTTATATTTTCAACATCTGTGAGTCTTTCAGGTGCATTTTGGCACACTTTTTTTTTCTTAAGAAATGGCTTGTGTCTGGCCACTATACCATACAGATCTGATTGGTTGATTGCTGCAGAGATGGTTGTCCTTCTGGAAGGTTCTCTCTCCACAGAGGAATGTTGTAGCTCTGACAGAGTAACCATTGAGATATTGGTCACCTCTCTGACTAGACTGAGATGAATGCATCAATGTACAGTGCTAAGATTGTGGCATCATATAAAGAATACTTGTAGCTCTAATTGCTTCCTAAGATGCATCAACGCAGTATTGAGCAAAGGCTGTCAATATATTTCTTTATTTTTCTAATAATTTGCAAAAATAATAAAAATACAATTTTTAACTTGCCCTTATAGGGTATTGTCCATAGAATTAAAAAAATAATAATAATAATAATTATATTTTGGAAAAAGGCTGTAACATAACAAAATGTGGAAAAGGCAAAGCCCTGTGAATAGGTTCCGGATGCAAGGCATCTGTACGTAAAATTAAATAATGGAACGGACTGAGCTGAATTGCTCAAATGATGAACTAATAGTCCCACCCTACATACCATTGGATGCAGTAGACAGTCCAGAGCAGAGGCTGAGCCACAGCACTGCCCAACCAAGCGCCATCCTGTGTGTTGCTTTGGGAAGAGACTGCTCGCTATTGTTGGATGTCATGTAATATAGTTCATTAGCTGTTTGCAGTTAAGGAGGGGTGACATTGGGAGAGATTGTGGCTGTCACAGCACTTTGTGGTTTTAGTCTGAATTTGATCACACCCATGATTTGATCACACCCATGAAGTGGTTATACTTATAACAACAAGTCACGTCAATATCCGTTTGACACATCGTCGATGGTCACTAACCTTTGAACATCAGTATAGTGTAAGTCATCCTGGACGTAAACTAAACATTTTACATGGTAGTGCTGTACAGTTGAATTTGGGAAATGTATGCATTCCTGATGGTGTTTCTTTGTTCGTGTATTTATACAAAGCTGATGTTCACGTATTGGCGTTCAAACAGGAAATGTATGCTGTTTTCATTCAACCAGAACTTTTTAAACATTGGGCTGTTCCTTTTTATCTAGTGAGATGTTCCTGTCTTAATAGGGCTTCTATGTAAATCAGTGAACCATGCACTGACTAAATATTAGCCCTTGAATGACGATGCATC